>NC_134484.1:488163746-488291165 GCF_040206685.1 Ascaphus truei
TAGAAAGAGATGGGGCTACACCTTGGGACTATCTGCATTAGAGTGTGGTGTGTGGTGTGTGGGGTGTGTGTGTCTGAGTCTGAGTGAGAGAGAGAGTCTGAGTGAGAGAGAGAGTCTGAGTGAGCGAGGGATTCTGAAGGGGGGGGAGTCTGAGAGAGTCTGATGGGGAGAGAGTCTGAGGGGGAGAGAGAGAGTCTGAGGGGGAGAGAGAGAGTCTGAGGGGGAGAGAGAGAGTCTGAGGGGGAGAGTGAGAGTCTGAGAGGGAGAGTGAGAGTTTGAGAGGGAGAGTGAGAGTCTGAGAGGGAGAGTCTGAGAGGGAGAGTGAGAGTCTGAGAGGGAGAGTGAGAGTCTGAGAGGGAGAGTGAGAGTCTGAGAGGGAGAGTCTGAGAGGGAGAGTCTGAGAGGGAGAGGGAGAGTCTGAGAGGGAGAGGGAGAGTGAGAGTCTGAGAGGGAGAGTCTGAGAGGGAGAGTCTGAGAGGGAGAGGGAGAGTCTGAGAGGGAGAGTGAGAGTCTGAGAGGGAGAGTGAGAGTCTGAGAGGGAGAGGGACAGTCTGAGAGGGAGAGTCTGAGAGGGAGAGGGAGAGTCTGAGAGGGAGAGTCTGACAGGGAGAGGGAGAGTCTGAGAGGGAGAGTCTGAGAGGGAGAGGGAGAGTCTGAGAGGGAGAGTCTGAGAGGGAGAGTCTGAGAGGGAGAGGGAGAGTCTGAGAGGGAGAGTCTGAGAGGGAGAGGGAGAGTCTGAGAGGGAGAGTCTGAGAGGGAGAGGGACAGTCTGAGAGGGAGAGGGAGAGTCTGAGAGGGAGAGTCTGACAGGGAGAGGGAGAGTCTGAGAGGGAGAGTCTGAGAGGGAGAGGGAGAGTCTGAGAGGGAGAGTGAGAGTCTGAGAGGGAGAGTGAGAGTCTGAGAGGGAGAGGGACAGTCTGAGAGGGAGAGGGAGAGTCTGAGAGGGAGAGTCTGAGAGGGAGAGTCTGAGAGGGAGAGGGAGAGTCTGAGAGGGAGAGTCTGAGAGGGAGAGTCTGAGAGGGAGAGGGAGAGTCTGAGAGGGAGAGTGAGAGTCGGAGAGTCTGAGAGGGGGAGAGTTTGAGAGGGGGAGAGTTTGAGAGGGGGAGAGTCTGAGAGAGGGAGGCTGTGTGTTTTGTGTCTGTCTGTCTGTGAATAAATACAGACACCAACCCACAGTCAGTCAGTCAGTCAGTCACCCACCCAAGTGTCAGTCACCCACCCAAGTGTCAGTCACCCACCCAAGTGTCAGTCAGTCACCCAAGTGTCAGTCACACACGAGTCAGTCAGTCAGTCAAAGTGTCAGTCACCCCCCCCCCCCCCCCCCCCCCCCCCCCCCCCCACAACCACTCTCTCTCTCTCTGTCTAGTTAACATTATGCCCCCCCCTGAAAACATTTCTGCGGACGCCCATGTCACCAGCACAGAGTATATCACCAGGCCGCACTATATACGGTGGGAGATGGGGGTGAGATTGTCACTGTTTCTCACCAGCCCACAGCCAGCACCACGTGCAGCTCTCACCAGGGGGCACTCACCGCACCTTGCTTGGGAGCCCACCAGGGGTCACTGTTCCATATGAGCTCAGGAGTAGCTGGTTAGAGGCGCTCTGGCCTCTCCTCTTCCCAGCCTCTAAGTCCCCTTTTCCTGTGCCCCCCTGACATTGCCCACCCCCTGCTGCACAGAGATCTTCAGCCTGTGTTATTGGGTAAGTGCTTTCCTCCTCCTCCCTTCCCCTCCCGTGTGTGACCTGTGCACATTATCCCAGTGCTGCTCTGAGCTTCCTTACACACAGGAGCCTGAGAGGCTGAGCCTCTGATAGTGAGGGGGAGCCTCTGGCACTGGGGGGGTTACTCCTCCTGTATCACAGGGACTTGGAGATAATGGGGGTTATTTTACATTGGGAATTAACATTAGGAATCAGTGAGGATAAGATTGGGAAAGTTATTAAATAGAGTTAGAAAGTAATTAGATTGAGGGAGTATTGGTTGGAGTTTAACTCCTTCATTACCACAGGGGCAGCATCCTGTGTGTGTTATGGGCTATAGCTTCTCTATACACGATACATAAAGCTTGGCCCCCTGCAGACGCACTTACCTGAACGCCCTCCTACTGTCTCTGTACCTTCTCCCCACCAATTAGATTGTAAGCTCCCCGGAGCAGGGACTCCTCTTCCGAAATGTTACATTTATGTCTGAAGCGATTATTCCCAAGATCTGTTATTTGTATTATTTGTTATTTATATGATTGTCACGTGTATTACTAACGTGAAGCGCTATGTACACTAATGGTGCTATATAAATAAAAACATACATACAATTGCTGTTGGTATGTACATACTAACTCATTTTGAATGCCATCGTAAGCATGTTTATATAATTATTTCACATAACTGCTTAGAAAAAAAATAAAAATATATATATATATAATGTGTGTGTGTGTGTGTGTGTGTGTGTGTGTGTGTAACGGGTGTTCCCTGTGAACACAGACGCTCTGATGCTGTATATTACCTGTGTGGTCCTCAGGAGCCTAAGCCTCCACTCGGGGAGCCTGGGGTACATATATATCTCTATCTCGTGGTGCAACGCCTCCACCTGGAAGGGATCCCGACAGGGCGGGAGGGGGCGGGAGGGGCCCCTCACAGGACTCAAACCAATGACAGCCACTTGGTATGAATAAACAAAAGTAACCTTTACTGAACATGCATATATTCCTTATACTCTATAAGTCCCAATGTCATTCACTCCCACTTCTGAGTGTATACCCCTTGCCCACTAACGTGTACCCCCACACCGTGTCCACAGTATAACCCCCTTGTCCCGTGTTCAGCACTGCCACTATGTGTGAGTACTCTGTAGGTGGTGCTCGTGAGTAACAATACCTGCCCAGTGCGACGGCACCTGGGCGTTCAAAAGATCTTCAAAAAGGGTCCGACGACCTCCTGGTTCCACCAGCGGGATGATCGGTCAGGGTCGTCCACCCTGGGTACAGTTCCGCTCTCTCTGCGGAGTAGGCTTGATCCCAGGCCTCTGGGTAGGAAGCGCAGCGTCCGCTGTGTCCCTGACAGGCACTGTATATGCTAAAGGGGCAGGTTCCCTAACCTCGGGCCTGTCCCTGCAGTAACACAATCTACTGAGTGGCTCAGGTGCTAACTGGGGCCTAGGGGGCTGCTGGCCTAGTGCAGTGGGTCACTGACCCCTGCACCCTCACCTCCTTCCCCTAGACTCTCCTGGCGCCGACTGACGTGTTTCCCAGCGCGCGAAATGTATCAATCCCTGAGAGCAGGGAGATACTGCAGCCCTATTGGCTCCCTGGCGTCATGTGGGGCGCTCCTGAGGCTCATGTGACATGTAGTCCCTGCCCATAGCCTCTCCTGCTTGGTGGGGGGTTCACGCGCTATAACTGCGCATGCGCGAGCTAGCCGAAGGCCTCCGCAACTACTGCCCCCACTGCGCATGCGCCAGGCAAAAGAAGATGGCGGCGCCCTGCAATGGGAGCCTCTGGGAGTACCTGGCTATGCGATCGCCGCCGCACCAGCAAGCGCCCGCACCCACTCTTGTGGCCAGCTGACGGGTCAGTCGTTGTGTTCGGCGGCAAACGCCGCCAAGGTGAGGGGGTACTGGGAAGTCCATTATTACATGGAAAACCCTTAAGCCAATGCTTGCTGCTTTAAACACAGCTTTTAAAACATAGCCTGGGATGAGATGCAAAGCCAAAAAAACCCCACTCACAGACACTGTCTTATTGTGTTTACAATACTTGTATTATACGTGTGGATACGTTCCACAGATATAACACAGAGAATAGTGCTTTTGATTCAGTATCAGAATATAACTATTCTGCTGGAAATTATCTGGGTCGGGAAGCAGTGATCCCGTCATAATAGGACGGGCTGATAAGGGTGTGAGCAGGTCAGAAGTCTGTGTCCTACCTTCAGATGGGCAGAGCCTATTCCCTCATGTCATGTGCTGACATTGAGAGACCAGGGGAAAATAAATAATCAGTGAGTAAAATGTCAGTGTTTCCCCAGGCATTCCTTTATATAAGCATGTCCTGCCAGGTACAAATGTGCTGAATGTGAGAAACTGGAGGTGATCGAGGAACAAATTAATGAGGGTGTGAGGGATCAAACCCCCCTATTTATTATGGTGGGGTAAGGTGAGGGGAAGTTACTGCACTGGTTCCTCTGCATTACCCACTTCTCACCGTATGAATTAGGAAAGTGAGACTGTGTCAGTATGGAGCAGAACTGCTGGACCTGAGAGAGTATCGGGAGCATTTATCAAAGTCTCACTCATGTACTGTATCTGCTTTTTATTCATACTATGGAACTGTACAGTATGTTACTATGTTACACTATGGGGACTTTACTGGTCTTTTGGCCTTTAAACTCCCACTCTCTTTATACTTTTCTAGATGGTTGTGTTGTGACACAATCCTGAGCCATTAAAGTTTTGCACCTCCACTGCCAGCACCTCCAGAGCAGCACTGCCCACTGCCAGCACCTCCAGAGCAGCACTGCCCACGGCCAGCACCCCCAGAGCAGCGCTGCCCACTGCCAGCACCTCAAGAGCAGCACTGCCCACTGCCAGCACCTCCAGAGCAGCACTGCCCACTGCCAGCACCTCCAGAGCAGCGCTGCCACTGCCAGCACCTGCAGAGCAGCACTGCCCACTGCCAGCACCTCCCAGAGGACCACTGCCCACTGCCAGCACCTCCCAGAGAAGCACTGCCCACTGCCAGCATGGATCCACGCTTGTTAAGTGAGTAGAGGAGATATTTTAGTGTCTTTGAAATCTGCAAGGGGGGAATATCTGATTATTTGGCAGTTATGTGAGTCAAACACCCGAACTAATCTTATTTACATATAGAACCACCAGCAGGTAAGAAGATAATATATCTTCACCTGTGTCATGTTCTGCCAGAAGGGCTAGTAATACATTTCTAATAAAAAAAAAAAAGATTTGTCTAAGGTTATATTGAGAATATTATTGTTATTGAGGTTTGAACATTGGTAGCTCCAAATCTTTTCAGCACTTGGGGGTAAAAACTTCTTCAGCACTCAAAGGGTTAATAACAATGTGAAATCAATCACTTCACCCCTCCCCCATAGGAATCAGTATAGAGTATTTCTGTATACTGATATCACAGTATATATCACATTTGCTCGCTCCCTTTCATATATCTCCATCTCTCCTTCCTTCACCGCTTCTCAGTTCACATGAACTCCTTTCTTACCTGCGCCCTCTGACACCACACAGCTATACCCCCAGCAATAAAGCACACCCCTACAAATCATCCTCACACATACTCTTTCTATCCATGCTTCTCCTCCTTGCTTCTGGGGATATCTCTCCCAATCCTGGTCCCTGCCTTATTCCTACATGCGCTCGTCCTCGCCTGCCAATTGCAACCTCTACTTCTGGTGTCAACCCCTCCAACCTTATACCCATCCCCTGCCATCCTCTCTCCCTTTCTCCTGTGCCCTTTGGAATGCTCGCTCCCTCTCTAACATGTTCCTTTCTGTACATGACTTTTTTCTCTCTCGGTCTCTGCTCCTATTTGCTATAACTGAGACCTGACTCACCCAGTCTGACTCTGCTCTGGAATATTCCAATTCTGTTTTATATACAGGCACATTCTAAAACCCAACACATATAGATTAAGTAACCTCTGGTCAGCACCTCCAGAGCAGCACTGCCCACTGCCAGCACCTCCAGAGCAGCACTGCCCACTGCCAGCACCTCCAGAGCAGCACTGCCCACTGCCAGCACCTCACAGAGCAGCACTGCCCACTGCCAGCACCTCCAGAGCAGCGCTGTCCACTCCCAGCACCTCCAGAGCAGCGCTGCCCACTGCCAGCACCTCCAGAGCAGCACTGCCCACTGCCAGCACCTCCCAGAGCAGCACTGCCCACTGCCAGCACATCCAGAGCAGCGCTGCCCACTGCCAGCACCTCCCAGAGCAGCGCTGCCCACTGCCAGCACCTCCCAGAGCAGCGCTGCCCACTGCCAGCACCTCCAGAGCAGCGCTGCCCACTGCCAGCACCTCCCAGAGCAGCGCTGCCCACTGCCAGCACCTCCCAGAGCAGCGCTGCCCACTGCCAGCACCTCCAGAGCAGCGCTGCCCACTCCCAGCACCTCCAGAGCAGCGCTGCCCACTGCCAGCACCTCCCAGAGCAGCGCTGCCCACTGCCAGCACCTCCCAGAGCAGCGCTGCCCACTGCCCGCACCTCCCAGAGCAGCGCTGCCCACTGCCAGCACCTCCCAGAGCAGCGCTGCCCACTGCCAGCACCTCCCAGAGCAGCGCTGCCCACTGCCCGCACCTCACAGAGCAGCGCTGCCCACTGCCAGCACCTCCCAGAGCAGCGCTGCCCACTGCCAGCACCTCCCAGAGCAGCGCTGCCCACTGCCAGCACCTCCAGAGCAGCACTGCCCACTGCCAGCACCTCCAGAGCAGCGCTGCCCACTGCCAGCACCTCCAGAGCAGTGCTGCCCACTGCCAGCACCTCCCAGAGCAGCACTGCCCACTCCCAGCATGGATCCACGCTTGTTAAGTGAGTAGAGGAGATATTTTAGTGTCTTTGGAATATGCAAGGGGGGAATATCTGGTTATTTGGCAGTTATGTGAGTCAAACACCCAAACTCATTTTCTTATATAACCATCAGCAGGTAAGAAGATAATATACAGTATCTTCAACTCGTTTAAGTCATTTTCTGCCGGAAGGGCTAGTAATACATTTCTAATTAAAAAAAAAAATTGTCTAAGGTTATATTGGGAATATTATTGTTATTGAGGTTTGAACATTGGTAGCTCAAATGTTTAAGCACTCGGGGGTAAAAACTTCTTCAGCACTCAGAGTTAATAAAGTAAAATCAATCACTTCACCCCTCCCCCATAGGGATCAGTATAGAGTATTTCTGTATACTGATATCACAAGAAGCGCCCCCACTCCCAGCTTTACATGATGGGTTTTCCTTTTCTTATTGCCAGGTTTCCCAGTGGTTGTACCGGAGAGGTTAGAGATTAAGTCAGAGAAGGAAGAACCGAACACTGAGGAACATCTGACCCCAATAAAGAGTGAAACTGTTCCATTTCCTGTCTCTGGTGAGTACCTTTTCCCCTTTGTCTGCACAAAGGGGTGTTATCTTGTTACAAGGAGCATGGTCACATTTAGTGAATATTCATGGTTAATTGCCTCTCATAGGAAGTCCCCAGGCCTGCTGGGTGTTCTGGGACAAGCCACATGCAGCAGAGGTAGAAGTGCAATATGGCTCTCAAACATGTATAAAGGTTGGAAATGCAGAGTTATGTATATCTGACCATCAATAGATACGATGGCTTCCTCACACAGTGCAAAAAGAAATAAAGAAAAAAACAATATCAACAAACTTTATCAAAAATGAACAATACCAACACATTTTATAAAAAAGAATTAAAAAATTGGTGGGTTTTAGGGTGAGACCTGCCTCCCTAAGGCTAAGGCCCCGCTCCCAGAGTCAGCGCACCCGCACTGCTGACAGGCGGTGCGCTGAGATACACAGACCGCGATATGCGGTCTGTAGGGAGCCGGAGCGAGACCGCGATATGCGGTCTGTAGGGAGCCAGAGCGGGAGGTGGGCGGGTGGTGGGCGGTTTGACAGGGAGGGGGGGCGTGGCTTGAGCGGAGGGACCCGCTACTCCCCCCCCCCCTCCCTCCACGGACTCGGGCTGGAGCTGGAAAGTAAGTTTAAACACACACACGCAGGCACTCATTCATACACACACACGTGCACGCACTCACGCACTCATACACACACACGCGCGCACACACAGGCAGGCACTCACGCACTCATACACACACGCGCGCACACACAGGCAGGCACTCACGCACTCGGGCACACACACGCGCGCACACACAGGCAGGCACTCACGCACTCATACACACACACACACACACACACACACACACACACAGACAGAGGCAGGCACTCACGCACTCGGGCACACACATACACACACAGACAGGGACACACACACAGGCAGGCACTCACGCACTCATACACACACACACACACACACACACAGAGGCAGGCACTCACGCACTCGGGCACACACATACACACACAGACAGGCACGCACACAGAGAGGCACTCACCTGCTTTCACTCCACACTCCTCCCCGCTCCCCGAAGCCTCTCCTCCTCCCGAAGCCTCCCCTCCCCATTGGCTTACAGCCACACACGTCACGCGTCAACGCTAGGAAACACCATTCTCTGGTGTCTCCAGCGGCTGACGCGCCACAGCGTGTAGTCAGCTGTGCAGCCAGTGGGGACCGGGACCGGCTCGCGAGGATTCCCCTGCTGGTGGGGAACTCGCTACATTGCCGCCCGCGCCAACGAGCGCAGCGGGACCGAGGCCTTAGAAGTGCAATGTGGCTCTCAAACACGTATAAAGGTTGGAAATGCAGAGTTATGAGTATTGTATTGTATGTCTTTATTTATATAGCGCCATTAATGTACATAGCGCTTCACAGCAGTAATACATGTGGTAATCAAATAAATAACAGATAATATAAAAAACAGATCATGGGAATAAGTGCTTTAGACATTAAGGAAGAGGAGTCCCTGCTCCGAGGAGCTTACAGTCTAATTGGTAGGTAGGGAGAACGTACAGAGACAGGAGGAGGGAGTTCTGGTAAGTGCGTCTGCAGGGGGCCAAGCTTTATGTATCATGTGTTCAGAATAGCCACAGTCCTATTCGTATGCTTCTTTAAGCAATTGTGTCTTAAGGTGGGTCTTAAAGGTGGATAGAGAGGTTGCTAGTCGGGTACTGAGGGGAAGGGCATTCCAGAGGTGTGGGGCAGTCAGTGAAAAAGGTTTAAGTCGGGAGAGGGCTTTAGATACAAAGGGGGTAGAAAGAAGACATCCTTGAGAAGAACGCAAGAGTCTGGATGGTGCATAACGAGAAATTAGGGCAGAGATGTAAGGAGGGGCAGAAGAGTGTAAAGCTTTAAAAGTGAGGAGAAGAATGGAGTGTGAGATGCGGGATTTGATCGGAAGCCAGGAGAGGGATTTCATGAGGGGAGATGCTGAGACAGATCTTGGAAAGAGTAGAGTGATTCTGGCAACAGCGTTTAGGATAGATTGTAGGGGAGACAGGTGAGAGGCAGGAAGGCCGGACAGCAGGAGGTTACAGTAATCAAGACGGGAGAGAATGAGGGCAGAGTTTTAGCAGTCGAGCAACAGAGGAAAGGGCGTATCTTTGTTATATTGCGGAGGAAAAAGCGACAGGTTTTAGAAATGTTTTGAATGTGAGGGGCGAATGTGAGAGAGGAGTCGAGTGTGACCCCTAGGCAGCGTGCTTGGGCTACTGGGTGAATGATCGTAGTTCCAACAGTGATGTGGAAGGAGGTAGTAGGGCCAGGTTTGGGAGGAAGAATGATGAGCTCTGTTTTAGCCATGTTGAGTTTAAGGCGGCGGAGGGCCATCCAGGAAGATATAGCAGAGAGACATTCAGAAACTTTGGTTTGTACAGCAGGTGTAAGGTCGGGTGTTGAAAAGTATATTTGTGTGTCGTCAGCATGGAGGTGATAATTAAACCCAAAAGATGTTATTAGGTCACCTAGAGAGAGTGTATACAGAGAAAAGAGAAGAGGTCCCAGGACAGAGCCCTGGGGTACCCCCACAGAGAGATCAATAGAGGAGGAGGAGGTGTTAGCAGAAGAGACACTGAAAGTACGATGGGAGAGGTAGGATGAGATCCAGGATAGAGCTTTGTTCCGAATGCCAAGAGTATGGAGAATGTGAAGGAGAAGAGGGTGGTCCACGGTGTCAAATGCTGCAGAGAGGTCGAGTAATATGAGCAGAGTGTAATGACCTCTGTCTTTGGCAGCATGGCGGTCGTCAGTTATTTTAGTGAGGGCTGTTTCCGTGGAGTAAGCAGTGCGGAAGCCAGATTGTAGAGGGTCTAGGAGAGAATAGGTGTTGAGAAAATGGAGCAAGCGAGAGAATACAAGACGTTCAAGGAGTTTAGAGGCAAAAGGCAGGAGGGAGACAGGTCGATAGTTAGAAAGACAGGTAGGGTCAAGCTTGCTGTTTTTGAGTAATGGAATGACTGTTGCATTTTTGAAGGAGGATGGAAAGGTTCCAGAGCAGAGGGAGGAGTTAAAAATGTGTGTGAGCGTAGGGATTATAGTAGGAGCAAGAGGTTTTAGGAGATGGGAGGGAATGGGGTCAAGAGGGCAAGTGGTAGAGGGAGAAGAGGCGATCAACAGCAACACATCCTCCTCTGAGACAGTGGAAAAAGAGTCAAGGAAGGCAGGAGGAGAGTTAGGAAGAGGTGTAGGATGGGAGGAAGAAACAGAGGGGATGTTCTGCCGTATGGATTCCACCTTTTCCTTAAAATAGTCAGCAAAGTCCTGAGCGGAGATGGAGGAAGGAGAGGCCGCTGAGGGTGGTTTGAGTAGAGTATCAAAGACAGAGAACAGTCGGTGTGGGTTAGACTTGTGCATGTTGATTAGTGCAGAAAAATAGGCTTGTTTAGCTTGCGAGAGGGCAGAGTTGAAACAGGATAGCATAAATTTGTAGTGAAGGAAGTCTGCGAGAGTGTGAGACTTCCTCCAGAGGCGTTCAGAGGAACGAGTGGAGGAACGCAGCATGCGCGTGTGGGAATTTAACCAGGGTCTAGGGTTAGAAGGGCGCGTGCGGCGAGAGAAGGCGGGGCATGTAGATCAAGAGAGGAGGACAAGACAGAGTTGTAGTTCCTGACCAGGTTGTCGGGGTCTGTAGCAGAGCTTAGAGAGGAGAGGGAGGAGTGTAACGTGGACTCAAAGTCAGGTAAGTGAATAGAGCGCAGGTTTCTGCAAAACCGGGGGGTAGACGGAGGTGGAGAAGGGGAGAAGCGAGATAGAGAGAATGAGATGAGGTGATGGTCAGAGAGAGGAAAAGGGGAAATGGAGAAATCAGAGAGAGAGAAGTTTTTAGTGAAAACCAGGTCTAAGTAGTGGCCATCCTTGTGGGTGCTGGCTGCAGTCCACTGTTGGAGGCCAAAAGAAGAGGTTAGAGAGAGAAAGTGGGAAGCCCAAAGGAGAGAGGGGTCATCAATGTGGCAATTGAAGTCCCGAAGGAGAAGAACAGGGGCGTCTGAGGAGTATCTGCAGAGTATCTGACCATCAATAGATACGATATAACGCATTTTTCGAAAACAAATTTCAAGGGTCCCTTCCCTAACTAACCTGGTTCCCCAGCTTAACAATACCCTCTCATTTAGGGTCATTAGATACGCAATAATAGCCGCAGTCTTTATACATAGCTTAACTGATAGATGGGGACAGCGTCCCGGCAATTCTTCCGGACAGTGAAAGTCATGATCAGGGCGTCCTCCCCGTACTGCATACAGCGTAGCAGCGTGCCCCCAGCCTCCTGGCTCTAGGAGAGAAAACGAAGCAGCAAACCTAGCTGCCATAAATACCTGTTCCTTAATTAGGATAGCAGGTGAGGGAGAACTAGATGATTAAACTGACGAGTTTTCATCCCTCTGTAGGCAGCCTGTAGGACGACAGTTGTGGTGCGTATACGCCGATAATTTTCTCTTTCCCTTCTTCCTTGGATAAGAGCTTTGCGGTGCTTCTGAATCATTTGAATGCTTTTCTACCTTTTCAATATGTTTAGTCCACTTGTGAGAGAATCCTGTTCCTTGTGTACATCTCGCAATTCTGCTCTCAGCCTCCATCTCTTCCTGGCACTGGCTCTGTGTGCATGAACGCATCCCTCATTACGTTTAGGAACTCTGCCTTCATTACATCTAGGGCCTCTATAAATCCCGTTGCTAGGGTCCCATCAGCTTGTCTTTCCCAGGTTTCTTTCTCCTGGTCTTCCTGACTGTTGGGGATGGAGCAGCGTCTCTGCTCCTCTAGCTCATTCTTCAGTTTCTGGACCTTCTCGTGCTCCCTCTCATACTGCTCTGCGGGGACACACTGGGTACTCAGACGCTCATTCCTGAAAGAACACCACTTTATGTGGTCAGACACATGACGCATTAAACACATTTTTTCCTCCATTTTTGCACTTTCAGGTGTATTCTTCACCCTGACCTCTGGGGGTGCTATTGCGTCAATACTTTTCACACTCTTCCCTGTGTATGCTGTATGCAGAACTGGTAGTCGTACACAGTAGGACAGCCTTTACTCAGTCTGTACTTTACTTTGGCTGGGCGGCCATTTTAAACCCCCGCATTTATTTGCAAACCCACTGAGATTGGTGTTGTAGCCACAGGGTTATAATATACACCAAATAAACTGGGTTGAATTGAATACGACTGTGATATAATAAAGAGATTTTATTCCTTAAAAGACAGGTGGACACACAATGTTGGACAAATAACAAACGGAATATATACACTTAGGGAAGGGCCAATGAAATAACCAGGATTCAGGTTAGCAGTTCATCAGGCATCAGGTATCATTCAGGTAGAATCACGAAGAACACTGGGCATAGAGCTTACAATCGTTTATATGTGGTTTGGGCTCTATCCCTATGTGACGGTAGCTTGTCCAGGGTTATAATAATACACACAAATAAAAATATCACAGGGTTGAATCGAATACGGCTAAGATATGATAAATTAAGTTTATTCCTTGAAAAAGGTGAACACACAAGATTATACAAATTACATAGAGACTATGGACACTTACGTTAGATGGGGCAATGAAGTAATCTGGATTAGCAATTCATTAATCAACACAGGATAAAAAACGAAGACATGATCGAAGACAATGGGCATAGAGCTTACAATCAGTTATATAGGTCTTAAGCCCTATACCATAGCATTGGGTGCCAGGTATTGGTTATCAATTACCTCTACCCAATTACCCTTTGCCACCTCACGTGGGAAGCAAAGGAATACCTGCCCCCAGGGGTGGACATTATTCTAATCAGGGGCTCATTTCCCTAGCCCTCTTCCCAACAGACAGGTGTCCCCTAGTCTGCTTTGGGCAGGAAAACTTTTGTCTGTGTCAGGGTCGACTAGACCTCCTGCCTAGCCATAGTTCTTCTTTGTCCACTGGGTGTGCTGCTGTCTTCTGTTTCCTCTGTCTGTCTTCTTGTTGCTCCTCTCTCTGTCTTATAGCTCGGCTTCCTGTTGGTTCCCTTGCCTTTGTTTCAAGTCAGACTCCTATGCACATGCCTCTGTCTTTGATCCTGACCTGTTCCTGTATATTGATTCTGTTCTTAGTAAAGGCCCTTGCTGGTAATCTGGCTTGTCCCTGTTTATTTCCTGGCCTCAGTCCCTGCTCCCCGGTCTCAGCCCCTGCTCCCAGACCTGTCCCTGCTCCTCTGTCCTGTTCCAGTCTCCTCGTTGCTGACCTGCTTGTTACCTGACTACACTGTCAGCCTCCTGCCTCGAACCCCTGCTTGTCACCCGACTGCCTCGGACCCTCTGATTGTGACCCCTACTACGCTCCTGCTGTTCCGGCCACCGAGATCCTACCCGCCACAGGTGTCTCCCGTGAGAGTGTTCTGCAAGAATTATTGCGTTCATAAAGAAAAACATTTTTGCTGAGACTAGAACTGTTGCTGCAGAGACTAGTGCACCTTTCTTTGAGGTTTTTTCTTTTGTGCAGTGCCTGGTTTACCCCTTGCAGTACCTGTTGCCACCTTTTTAGATTCTGATTTTCATTCCCTGGACAAGGCTTGTCTCTGCATTTTTGGGTGGGCCACTGCAGATTTTCAGACTCAAATTTCTATTTAAGGCGGTTACCTTGATTTACTGCTTTCCCCGGTTGGACCACTGCTGTTCACAGGGTTTCCATTTCAAAAGACAAGAGTGCTTCCATTATTTTGTTACTGCATGCTGTGATTTTCCTGCAATCTGTAGTTCTTCCTATGATTGGTTCTAAGGTTTCAGTTTTACCTGCAAGTTCCCCTGAAGTTTGTTTCTCTGCAACCTATGATATCAGGCGTAGGGATATCTAAAGTTTCAGATTTAACTGCAGGTTTCTCTGTCTGATATTCCTATGCCTGATTTCTAAAGTATCAGATTTAACGGCAGGTTTCTCTATAGGATATCCCTACGCCTGATGTCTATAGATTCATATTTAACTGCAGGTTTTCTGTCTATATGATATCCCTACGCCTGATGTCTAAAATTGCAGATATAACTACAGGTTTCTCTGTTTTATGTTTTTTCCTTGCATTTATGATATCTCTGTGACTGATGCTAAGGTCTCAAAAGGGTCAACTCTCCTATCTTGTCTCTCTATGTCTAATATTTCTGTTGTTCATTCTAATGCTTCTGCTTTAAAGACACATTTCCTCTTTACTGGTTTCTTGGGAAGTGTGGTTTCCCCATGTCTGAAATTATGGCTCCCACTCAAAAAACAGTCTTGAGCAGTAAATGTGAACACCGTACCACTGATTCTTCAGAACTTCTCAAAGCAAGGAAGAAGAAGAAAAAGAAAGGCGGTATTACTGTGGAAGTTGTAGAAGGAATTAAGAATGAACCTTTAACCTCAGAGTCTGCACTTGATGAAAGAGATGTGCTGCAGCTTAAAGCAACTCACAGACTTATCCCAAGAATAGTGGAAGAAAACAAAGATGTATTTAATCAAGGAAAAGATGCCCTAACTCAGACACTTCAATCTGCACGAAAAGAGATTGATTGTCTTCATGGACGTTTAGATAAAGCGCAAGAAGCCAAGGCTGCACTACAAAGCTGCCTATCCTCAGCAATTGCTAAGTGTGTTCTCCAGGAAAAAGAAAAGCACCAGTTGGAGAGTGACCTGGATGTCATGTCAGGTGAGCTGGAGAGGGCATATGCTGATGCTGCTGAGGATCAGCGCCTCGCTTCTAAAAGTAACAAATTCCTGGAAATCTCTATGAAGGAAATTAACAAGCTTAATACAGAGCTTAAAGTCTCTTGCTACTTCAAAAAAGAGATGGACGTCGTTCGGGAGGAGAGATGCTACTTGAAAACAGAGATACGTTCTATGAGAAACGCCTCCGAAGAGTTAAATAGTAGGTTTGAAACTATAAAC
Organism: Ascaphus truei; assembly: GCF_040206685.1. Classification (NCBI taxonomy): domain Eukaryota; kingdom Metazoa; phylum Chordata; class Amphibia; order Anura; family Ascaphidae; genus Ascaphus; species Ascaphus truei. The sequence continues at coordinate 488,178,755 of NC_134484.1, forward strand.
CAAATGAGTAAGAACTTCTTTGTCCAAGCCAGTGAAGGAGATAAAAGACTCTATGAATTAGAAGAGGAGAAGAGACTATTGATAGAAGAAAAGTCAAGGATGCAATAGCACTGGAAAAAGCAGAGGGTGACTTGGAAAAAGAAAAGTATCAGTTGGAGAATGACAGGGTGATCTTGTCAAGTAAGCTGGAGAAGGCTTACGCGGATAATGCCCAGTACCAGAGTTTCATTGCTCAAGTTGGCACAGCACTGGAAGCATCTCAGAAAGAGGTTCACAGGCTTTCTACAGAGCTGGAAGCCTCTAAGGAGAAGAGTTGCCACTTAAACACAGAACTATGCTCATTGAGAGAGATCTTCGGAGGGTTAAATAGCAGTTTTGAAACTGTAACCCAAGAGTGCAAGAATCTCTATGTCCAAGCCAATGAAGGAGATAAGAAACTCCATGAATTAGGAGAGGAGAAGAAACAGTTAGCCCAGGAAAAGTTAGACGTGCAGACAGCACTGCAGAATGCAGAGAGAGTGCTGCAAGAAGAACGTGTCTCGCTGGAGCAGCGCACACAAGCAGAAAATATGCTGCAGAGTCAGCTGCAAGAATTGCGTACACATCTGCAGGACACCAAGGAGAGATGGGTGAATGCTGAGGAAAAGCAGCGAGTTCTGCAGGAAGAAAGTTTCCAGACTGCCTACAAAGTAAAGATGCTGCACGAGTATTTGAGTACCCAGTGAGTCCCCAAAGAGCAGCATGAGGATCTGAAGGACACACTGAGCATAACCAGAGCCACTCTGGAGGAGGAGCTTAGAGCCCAGGTAACCCTGTATGAGAGTGAGCACAAGGCGATCCAGAAACTGAAGCAAGACTTAGAGATGGAGCAGTGTCTCTGCTCCATCTCTAACAGCCAGTACACCCAAGAGAAAGGGACCTGGAAAAGACAAGCTGCTGAGACCATAGCAAAGGAATTTGCAGAGCTCCAAGATGTGATGAGGGATGCATGGAAGCGATGCAAGTAGAAAAAATGGATTGGCAGCAGACAGCAACGTTCAAAAAGCACCCTCAGCTCACCAGATAAGAAAAATTAAAATACGTTTATTAAACTACATAAAATGAAATAGGACAAACAAAATACAAAAAACACACAACCTCCTACGTGTTTCAGGCTCCAAGAGCCCTTTCTTGAGAAAAGGCTCTTAGAGCCTGAAACGCGTAGGAGGTTGTGTGTTTTTTGTATTTTGTTTGTCCTATTTCATTTTTATGTAGTTTAATAAACGTATTTTAATTTTTCTTATCTGGTGAGCTGAGGGTGCTTTTTGAACTTTGCTGTCTGCTGCCAATCCATTTTTTCTACTTGCATCGCTCTTCGATTGGATCGACGCACTGAGAGAAAGAGGGTACGCCATATGGGAGTCTGTTTGTTGGATTGCATCTTCCGCGGATTCAGCGGAGAGAAGGGAGCTTGCACCGGACGGACCGGAAGTGATCACATGCACTACCGGCACTCGGGAGCTCGACGAGGCTTGTGAGAGGAGACGCAGCTGATTTGAAGACGTGGGACGCCGGTGCTGCTTGCGGGACTAAGGCATACTAACAGGAGCGCTACAAGAGGGATTCACAGAGGTATTTCACATTGTTTACTCTGGTTCACATGTATCCCAGGTAGCGATGTCCATTGGAGCTCCTTAACTGCCATACATAGTCCTCGGTCACCTCTTCAAGCAATTCTTATTGACTACCCACGTTATCATTTCCCCTCACAGTTTTCCTCAGTTGTTCATGACGCCATTAACTTTATTTTTTCCTTTTTTATGACTCTGTTTTGAGCTTTTTGTAGCCCTGTCACACACTATGCATGGAAGCGAGTTCGAAATAATCTCAGTGAAGAGATGAAGGCCCTGAGAAGAGAATTGCAGTATGCACTTAACCAGGGATCTCTCACTGACGAGTGGAAATTGCAACAACGCCTAAAAATGGAAGAGCTAAAGCTAGCAGTGGAACGCACATCTCAGCTACTCACAGCGCTGCAGGCGCAGATCGCTGAGCTCAAGACACCGCTTGCCAAAAAGGAGGAGAGAGAGGAGGTGTCCGTCTGTCAAGTGGCTGGCCTGACACTGCACTATGAGACAAAAAGAAAAGAAAAGAGGTTGGGGCGATCCCTATTTGTTTAGGCTTGTGATGTTGCCTGTGTGGTAATGTGTAACCAAAGAAAGGGTAGTGTATACTTGCCCTTGTTGTTTTCTGCAGCTGGACCAGTAGAGAAGATAAAGCCCGGAATCTTCTTGTAGTTGCAGTGGAGATGGAGGGTTGGTCAGCGCACGGGATTTTGCTCAAACATAGAGATATGTTTGAGCAAAATCCCGTGCGCTGACCAACCCTCCATCTCCACTGCACTATGAGGTCAAGATGGCCGATGCCTGCAAATTATTGGACCACACAGCCCGTGATAAGGTATGGCTGCAGCTGGAGCTGGACAAGGTCTGGGAGGAGTACTGGCAGCTGCAGATCAGAAAGGAAGAAAATGAAACACATTTAAGCTTTTCTCTGAGTCAGCTGGGAGATATGGAGTCACGACTCGACTCCAAAGAACTGAACTGACAACTGCATTGAGTGGGAAAAGAAGTGCAGAAGGACAGCTTCAATAGCTGAAAACTCAAATAGCTGGTCTTAATGAAAATGTAGGTGATACCACAAGATGGCAGTCACAAAAAGAGACCACAAAGAGTGAACTCTGTAACCCCACTGACTCATGTGGAAAGGCTGCACCCGTCCTTGATGCCCACGTTCCTGATGTCTCTGCCCCTGCTTTTGGGTTGAACGTACCCATTCGGAGGTTCCTTGCAGCACCCAATGTACCTGTGGAGTACCCTCTGCCGGCTGACAAACCACCAGAGGTGGGTCACCTTGAGTCCTCTTTTCATCAAGGCCTCCGGGAAGAGCCTGCAGGATCGTCCGGAGAACGCTCTCGAGAGGGGGGGAGTAATGTCAGGATCGCCTAGACCTCCTGCCTAGCCAAAGTTCTTCTTTGTCCACTGGGTGTGCTGCTGTCTTCTGATTCCTCTGTCTGTCTGTCTTCTTGTTGCTCCTCTCTCTGTCTTATAGCTCGGCTTCCTGTTTGTTCCCTTGCCTTTGTTTCAAGTCAGACTCCTATGCACATGCCTCTGTCTTTGATCCTGACCTGTTCCTGTATATTGATTCTGTTCTTAGTAAAGGCCCTTGCTGGTAATCTGGCTTGTCCCTGTTTATTCCCTGGTCTCAGTCCCTGCTCCCCGTTCTCAGCCCCTGCTCCCAGACCTGTCCCTGCTCGCCTGTCCTGTTCCAGTTTCCTCGTTGCTAACCTCTGCTTGTTACCTGACTACACTGTCTGCCGCCTGCCTCGCACCCCTGCTTGTCACCTGACTGCGCTGTCTGCCGCCTGCCTCGGACCCTCTGATTGTGACCCCTACTACGCTCCTGCTGTTCTGGCCACCGAGATCCTACCCGCCACAGGAGTCTCCCGTAACAGTCTGAAGGTGTGATGTATAACACCTACAGAACAACTCAGGTCCTGCTCTACTCCGCCCCAGCATATACAATCAGGGTGGGGGAGCCTTTGACCAGGGGGCCTGTTGTAGACCTACAATCGCCCCCTGAACATTAACATACTGCAGAGCCAGTATCCTTCCCGGGCTTTTATGCCAGACACCAAATACAGTACATTTCCACAATTATATTTATATTAATATACGTTCAGCTGGGCCGAGCGGGCTACAAATTGCCAGATCCTCATGCTGGAGGGGATTCTACGCGGTGGCCAATTTTCAGCTCGCTGGGACCCACCGAACCGGAGTTACAGAAATACACTTTAAATGCACATTTACAGAAATTGCATTTCTCTGCCTTTGATGTCAATGGCAGAAACCCAAACTAAACAATTAACCTGACCGTCCTGTTCCTCAGAGATGGTTGGTATTTGCCATGCAGTCATGCCGGAACGAGGACTACATGGTGGCCAAATCCCAGCTCTCTATTCCGCACAGAACCGGAGTTATGGACTTCAGTTTTTTTCAGGTTTTAACTTAGCCGTTTACCTTGCGGCTTCTACCTCGATTGGAATCAATAGGGTCTCCGCTACTATTGGAGTCAATGGGCAACTCACACTTTTCACAGTTAACCCTACTCCATTTGGTTGAGGGGAGAGGGCTGGAAATTGCCATGCAGTAATGCCGGAACAGTGATTATATTCTGGCCAAATCCAAGCTCTCTGGTCCACACAAAACCAGAGTTATGAGTTTTCAGTTTACACCGTTTCATACTTGGTGTTTAAAAGCCACGTGGCTTCCCTCCGCCATTGCGTTCAAAGGTAGGACTCTCATGGGCGGCGCGACCCTTTCTCGTCGCCATTAATTGTCGGACCCGACTGGGGTCGAGTGAGGGGCAATGCGCAAAAAGAATTTTATTTCCGAATGCCCTAGAACAAAAGTTTCCCACGCTAATTGGTGGTGAACTTGACCAAAGCTATGTTCCCACGCCAATTGTGTGATAAAAGCTCCTCATTGACATTGTATCCGCTTCTGCGGTTTTGCGGTCTGGCTGGATGCCAGCTCGTTCCTGGAGTTCGGCTTTGAGGAATCCCATTGAAATACATTACTCCAGTCACTTTCAATGGGGAAGCTCCGCTGCTCCTCTCGGGCGCCACCTGCAAGTCTTCTATGATATCGGGCCCAAACCACTGAAATTTCCATTAAGTTGCATGGGGCTTCAATGACGGCCTATGGACAGGCTGCAAAATTGTGCCTGAAAAGGCAGGAAAGGGGTCAAAGGGCCATAAACCTGCAAATGCAATTAACACTTTCCCTCCCGGCCTGATCCCAGTGTATGTGGTTGATGCATACACTGTACAGGTACAAACACCAATAATTGTACCAACATATACATCTAGCAATTAGAACCCATTTAACCATGAGTCAGGGGAATAAGAATACATGAAAGCCCTTTAATTGTGGGAACATGATAACCAAGGGACATACCTTTTGGTTAAGAAGCAGGGGAACATATTTATTATCTGTACATTTCAGGTTAACCCCTCACTTCCCAGACGGTGGGAGGGGTGCCTAATGGGGGTGACCCCTTTATTTCTCGCTTGGCACCCCTCACCCATCACACCCTAACATTGGGACTCGGGTACTGGATGACAATTATCTGGACCCAATTACCTTTTGCCAGTTAACGTGCAAAGCACTCTGGTACCTGCCCCCAGGTAGCTGGTACATGCGCACATCACTCTGGCCAGAGACCCATTTTCAGCACCCCACTCTAATAAGCTGGCGACTTACAGTATGCCTTTTGGGTATCTGGGCCGGGAAACTCTGTCCAGGGGTGTGAAGTATAGCACTTACTACAAGTACCCACGTCCTGCTCTTCTCCGCCCTAGAATACTTAATCAGGGTGGGGGAGCTTTTGATTAGTGGTCGTTCTTTGGGCACACTGTCGCCCCCTGACCATCCAGCCAAGAGGCTGCATCCCAGTGGAGAACTCCACAGTGCCTGCGGGCAACTGCGTTGGGAAGGTGATCATCCCACAAAGCCACGAGGGGAGAGAGACCTAGATCAACGCGTCCACCGCTGGAGGTACAGAGTCCCAAAGAGTGGGGGTCCACACCAAGTCACACCAGAGGAGGCGGGTGAGCCTGAAGTTTAAACCTGAAATCCTTCTCTCTTTGATCACAATGATTGTGGTACATGCCTGAAATACTTGTTTTTATTGTAAGTGTTCATTTTTTATACCCCATAAAGTCGAGTTTTTTACTATATACTGGTCTGCACTATGGTTTGTATTTCTTTTACATACACTTTGCTGCGGAGCTGAGAGCTGGAGACCCTATAACCTGGTGGGAACATCCGTGCAGCAGAGACCATTGTCAAAACCGCTTGATTTTAACTTACATCTTGTAAGTAGACATCACATATGAGCCAAGAAAGAACGCAGAATTTATACCACATAAATTTTATTGTCTGCACTTAGATTGTTTTTCTTGTTTTATGTTCTTTTTCCCTCTATGCTCCCCCTGGATTACAACTGGAGAGCCCCCTGACCATTAACATTCCTTAAAGGCCAGTAACTTTCGCGGGCTTACTGTAGGCATAAAATACATTGAACTTACAATATTTTATATACATAAAAATAATCCGTTCGGTTGGGCCGAGCGGGCTAAAACTTGCCATGCCCTCATGCCGGAGGGGACTCTCCATGGTGGCCAAGTTTTAGCTCGCTGTGACCCACCGAACTGGAAATACAATAATGGATTTTAAAACTGCATGTTGTACAGATTGCATTTCTCCGCCATTGGAGTCTATGGCAGAAACACAATTTTAAACAGTTACCCATACTCGTTTCGGTTGATCAGAGAGGGCTGGAAATTGCCATGCAATCATGCCGGAGCGGTGACTGCATGGTGGCCAGATCCCAGCCCTCTAGTCCTTACCGAACCAGAGATAATGGTTTCAGGTTTTTACACTTTCGCACTTCGTTTTAAAACCTAGCGGCTTTTCTCCGCCATTGTGGTCAAAGGCGGTGACCCTTGTGGTGGCTGCGACCCTTTCTCGTGGCTCTTGCCCGTCGGACCCGGTTGGGGTCGAGTAAGGGGGTTCCCATGAGCTAGGGGCAAAAAGAATTGGACCGCTAGCTGCCCCAGAACCAAAGTTAGGATTTTATTATGTTTGAACTTGACCGTGACCAAGTTCCCATAGTAATTTATGGATCAAAGCTCTTTCTTTGAGGTTGTAAATATTTTCGGATACTGCGGTTTGGCCGGCAGCCAACTCCGTTCCTGGGGAGCGGACTCAAGGTATTTCCCATTGAAATGCATTACGCCGTTTATTTCAATGGGGAAGCGCCGCTCCTCCTCTCAGGCACCATCTGCTGGTCTTTCTTGATATAGGGCCAAAAACCTTGAAATCTCCATAGACTTTCATGGAGCTCCAATGGCGACCTATGGGACAGGGCTGCAAATGGGGATTAAAAAGGCGGGAAGGGGAACAAAGGGCCATAAACATGCAAACACAATTAACCCTTTCCCTCCTGACCTGATCCCAGTGTATGTGCTTGGTGCATACACTGTAAGGGTAAAAACCCCTCGCCTCCCACACGAGGGTAGGGGTGGCCAGCTGGGGTGTAACCCCTTTATTACCGTGCCAGCCCCGCTTCCCTCGTCACAGCCATTCATTTCAATGGGGAGCTCCGCTCGTCCTCTCGGGCTCCACCTGCTGTTCTTCCTCGGTATAGGGCCAAAAACCTTGCGATCTCCATAGACTTCTATGGAGCTCCAAAGGCGACCTATGGGACAGGGCTGCAAATGGGAGGTAAAAAGGCGGGAAGGGGAACAAAGTGCCATAAACATACAAACACCGTTAACCCTTTCCCTCCCGACCTGATCCCAGTGTATGTGCTTGGTGCCTACACTGTAGGGGTAGAAACACATGTAACCAGTGAAATACATACAACCAAAGGGGGGAACACATATTGTACTGAGGCAGGGGAATGAAAACACATATAAGCATTATTACAGTTAAACCCTCGCCTCCCACATGATGGTAAGGGTGGCCAGCTGGGGTGTAACCCCTTTATTACCGGGCCAGCCCCGCTTCCCTCGTCACAGCCATTCATTTCAATGGGGAGCTCCGCTCGTCCTCTCGGGCTCCACCTGCTGTTCTTCCTCGGTATAGGGCCAAAAACCTTGCGATCTCCATAGACTTCTATGGAGCTCCAAAGGCGACCTATGGGACAGGGCTGCAAATGGGAGGTAAAAAGGCGGGAAGGGGAACAAAGTGCCATAAACATACAAACACCGTTAACCCTTTCCCTCCCGACCTGATCCCAGTGTATGTGCTTGGTGCCTACACTGTAGGGGTAGAAACACATGTAACCAGTGAAATACATACAACCAAAGGGGGGGAACACATATTGTACTGAGTCTGGGGAATAAAAACACATATAAGCATTATTACAATTAACCCCTCGCCTCCGACATGATGGTAGGGGTGGCCAGCTAGGGTGTAACCCGTTTATTACCGGGCCAGCCCCCCTCCCTCGTCACAAGTGTCGACCCACATTATCCACCCTTGCGTAGCGCTGACGTCTGTCTGGACTCTTAGGGCTGGGACCCGCGGCGCGGGCGGCCGCACGAGCGTTCCCCACCAGCAGGGAAATCCTCCCAAGCCGGTCCCAGTCCCACCTGGCTGCACAGCTCACAACACGCTGTGACGCGTCAGCCACCAGGGGATTCAAGAGAATTGTAATCCTAAGCGGCGACGCGTCACGTGGTGTGGCTGTGAGCCAATGAGGAGGGGAGGCTTCGGGGAGCGGGCAGGAGAGTGTGGGGGGAAAGCAGCGTGAGTGCCTGTCTGTATGTGTGTGCCTAAGTGCGTGAGTGCCTGTCTGTGTGTGTGTGTGTGTGTGTGTGTGTGTGTGTGTGTGTGTGCGTGTGCCTGAGTGCGAGTGCCTGTATGTGTGTGTGAGCGGTTGAGGGGCTGAACAGTTGAGCTATTATGGAGTGGTGTACATGTACATTCATTAAATAAATGCAACATAAAACAACTTAGTGTCTAACAATACATGGTTGAGGGGCTGAGGGGCGGTCCCGCCCCCTCACGTCATGGCCGCGCCCCCCTAAGTCATGGCTGCGCCCCCCACCCATTTTGGCCACGCCCCACTTCTCCGCCCCCCCCCCCCCCCACCCTCGCTCGCAAAAATGGTCCCTCTCCACGCGCCGTTTGTCTGCAGTGCGGGCGCGTGGTCTGAGGCAGCGGGGCCTTAGCCTTACCGACACAGTCTTCTAGGGTTTATTTAGAAAAAACACAAGAATAAGAGGTAGCAGTATAGTGCGTAACTCCAGGCCTCTGCCTGTTTTATTTCATCCCAGTGGGGGACTGCAGTTTCAATAGATACATGTTGGAGGCACTCAGCCATTAACCTTCAGCGGTTTACTCATATCAGTGTCTTAACTCTATGCCCAGGACATACTTGAAAACGAGAGGTAACTCTCAATGTATTACTTCCTGGTAAAATGTTTTATAAATAAATAAGTGACACTAAACATTTCAAACACCGTCACTTTAAGAAACCATAAAAGTAACACCTATCTCTCTTTTTTAGGGATCTAACTATACAGTAGTATCAGCCTCTCTAACGGTTGCCGAGCCAACTAACCTGGTACCCCAGCTTAAACAATACCCTCTCATTTAGGGTCACTAGATACACAATAATATCCAGTCTTTAGACATAGCTTAACTGATAGACGGGGACAGCGCCCCAAGAGTCCAGGCAATTCTTCCTTACAGTGAAAATGATGATTGGGGCGTCCTCCCCGAACTGGATACAGGGGAGCAGCGTGCCCCCAGCCTCCAGGCTCTAGGAGAGAATGAAGCAGCACAGCTAGCTGCCATATATACCTGTTTCTGTAATTAGGAGAGCAGGTGAGGGAGAACTAGACCCATTGTAAACTGTGGCCTGGACTTTCCATCCACCAACCTGAGTAAATGTGAAGCTGTGGGATGGATCCTTTTGCACTATTCCTGCACTTTCTGACCTAAATCAGGCAGAAAGCTGCCTAATATCCTGGGACTAAGTCACAGTATTTATCACGTTTTTCACTTTATTAAGTTAAGATTATTTAGCACATTTATTGTCATCACCTCCTCCTTGGAGCGCCTTTTTCGTTTTCTATCACATGACCACCAGCAGGTAAGAAGATAATATATCTTCAGCCCTAAGTCATTTTCTGCCATAAGGTCTAATAATACATTTCTTTACAAGATGTATTATATTATACCAATATCAGGAGGTGAAATAACAAGAAGCGCCCCCACTCCCAGCTTTACATGATGGATTTTCCTTTTCTTGTTGCCAGGTTTCCCAGTGGTTATGCTGGAGATTAAAGAGTAAGGCGGCCCAGTGTGGCTAGCATTGGATCTTTGGGACATGGTTTTTCGCAATATGTTAATGGTGTGTTAAAACCGAGAGTTAAACATTTACCGTCCTTTTTGAGAGACTGCTACAGATCTGTTATGTGCTAAAAAAGCTGTTAAATTACATAAGAACTATAGATGAGTTACGATGGACGTTATGTCATTATACTTCATCATTGATCATGACCAGGGTATTAAGGCTACTCCATTTTCCCTTCAGTCCTCCTCGTTATCTATTTCACTTCGCACTTTTCTTTTAGATTCCTCGACATTTTTATTGACTCACAATTATTTTTTATTTGATGCACAGTTTTACTTGCAGTCACAGGGTACGGATATGGGTACCTCTTTGCCCCGTCGTATGCTAATCTTTTTATTGGTCTCTGGATGTTAGGTCCAATCTACCAGGTACCTAGGGCAGGTAACCTTACTCGACACGGGGAGCTTTCATCACGGCACCTGCTATATTCTTTTGGTCTCAGATATGATAGTTACGAGCCCGGAGTGCGAGAAAGCAGTAACACAGGGATGCTGAGTTCTCACAACTGATTTAATATGTGGACAGGGCGGACTTTTATATATAAGGCAAGGACAAAAAAAACGTTGTCAGTTGTATTGTATGTCTTTATTTATATAGCGCCAAAAGTGGACTCAGCGCTTCACAAAGAATACAGTACAGGGAATTATAATAATACAATAAGTGCAGCAAAAATCAGACAATAGGAAAGGAAAACCCTGCCCCGAAGAGCTTACAATCTAAGAAGTTCATTACATCTGTTACAAATTGAGTTCCCACATATAGATCACACATCTAAATTTACATGTAACCTTTAAAAATGCCTTTACTTAAACATTTTACTGCTGAGCAACTGCTATTTAATGGGGTCATATAAGGCTTTGGTGGTCGTGCTTCTTGTGTCGATGACATGTTGAGCCAGCTGATCTAAAACTTAACGGAGACTAAAATATGTAACTATTTAAGGCCCTGAGTAGAATGAAGCTGACACACATTGCTTTAACCTTTTTCAGTCCCTGATGGGAACAAAACTGACATATACAATTTTTAACCTTACACTGGGGATCCACATTTATTTTTGGGGATTCTAATCCTTTTCGGTATCATATTATTTTTTACAAGCGTTATATTGATGACCTGATTATGATTTGGGAAGGGGATTCACATTCACTGGACACTTTCATTAATCCACTTAATTCCAATATGTTGAATCTTAACTTTACTTATGAGCAACATATTCATCACATTATTTAGATATCACTTTATTTATTGACGTTACAGGAGAAATACAGACTGACATTTATAGGAAACAAAATTCCAGGAATAGCTTTCTTAAAGCGGATAGCAATAACCCCAGGTCACTCATCCGTGGTATACCCAAGTGCCAATTCCTCCGCCTAAGGCGGCTTTGCTCTAACGAGGATTCTTTTCATCAACAGGCCACCGAATTGGCAAACAGATTTTCTGTCAGGGGCTGCAGAACAGGGATACAGAGGAGGCTTACATGAATGCCAAACTCTGTACTCATGCTGAGTTACTGTCTTATGGTTTGACTGGTTCTAGGCAGGGGGTTTAAATCAAGGAGTGACCAGGGCACTCCCGAAGGGTCCAATCTGCTGTTACACGGCATAGATCAAATCCGCTCAATCATCCAGAAACATTGGGAAGTGCTCACCTTGGAGAAAGACCTTAAAGAGTCAATTGAACCAGGACAAAAAATTGCATTTAGAAAGGCTAAATCCTTGCCAAACTGTCTTTTGCCTAGTTTATTTACCTCCAGGTCAGACGGTGTTCATGAATCAAATTTAATACATGTTTTTTTTTTATATTTCAAATGTGGTAAATGTGTATTTGTTGCTATGCCAATCCTATCAAATCTATTGATATTGTACACAGTAAAAAACACACAATTCCAGTTTTTATTCATTGTAATTGTAATTTTGTGATTTATTACTTAACCGGCGGTTGTGGTCGTGGATTTGTTGGGCAGACAATCAGACCAGTAAAGGTCAGAATTATGGAGCACATTTGGGTTCGATGAAAAAATAACATCAGCCATCTTAGCTCTCTACTCGAACCCTGCAGCCAGGGTGGTACACCAGGGCTACCCTTCCAATCCCAGTAGAAAATTGTTCAGTCCGCACTCTTGCTCTTTATGGATGTGGAATGTTGATTCTTTTGCTGCTCCTGTAATTCGAGGCGTCTTCCCCCACCTCCAAGATGGACCCCAACGGAGAACTCCGACGGCGATACCAAAATAACCAAGAAAAAAAGGAAACACGAGCGCACCAAGATAAGAGAAATGAAGTGTATTACCAATAATAAAAGATAGTAACCACTTACATGGAGTAAAACTTTAATAATCCCCGATCTCAATGATGACTTCTTTGGTGGGGCGTCACATAAGGGGTACAGGGGCAATGTTAGTCCTCAGAAATCAGTCCCGCGCGCTGGGGCTGTCTCCGTAGTGTTGTCAGACCTCCACGAGTCGATGAAGTATACTTTCGTATACGAAACGCGTCACGAATTGTGGTGCTGGCCCATACTCCTATGATAGCCAGCACACACACAAGTTTCCGATTACTATCACGATTACTGAAACGGACAGGCATCCCAAGGACAGCTACAGAGGGCTTCTGTTCCTGCGCATGAGCGCTACGCTTTCAGCCACGCTTACACTTGTTGGTATTCGTAACAAAGCTCTGTCCTGGATCTCCTCTTACCTCTCCCATCGTACTTTCAGTGTCTCTTTTGCTAACACCTCCTCCTCCTCTATTGATCTCTCTGTGGGGGTACCCCAGGGCTCTGTCCTGGGACCCCTTCTCTTTTCTCTTTACACACTCTCTGTAGGTGACCTAATCACATCTTTTGGGTTTAAATATCACCTCTATGCTGACGACACACAAATTTACATTTCAACCCCTGACCTTACACCTGCTGTACAGACCAAAGTTTCTGAATGTCTCTCTGTGATATCCTGGATGGCCATCTGCCGACTGAAACTTAACATGGCAAAAACAGAGCTCCTTATACTTCCTCCCAAACCTGGCCTTACTACCTCCTTCCACATTACTGTTGAAAATACAATCATTCACCCAGTAGCCCAAGCACGCTGCCTAGGGGTCACACTCTATTCCTCTCTCACATTCTCCTCTCGCCTTCAAAACGTTTCTAAAACTTGTCGCTTTTTCCTCCGCAATATCACAAAGATACGCCCTTTCCTCAGTTACTCGACTGCTGAAACTATGACTCAGGCCCTCGAGTCAGATCGCGTCTCGATTACTGCAACCTCCTGTTGTCCGGCCTTCCTGCTTCTCACCTGTCTCCCCTACAATCTATCCTAAACGCTGCTGCCAGAATCCCTCTACTCTTTCCTAAATCTGTCTCCGCGTCTCCCCTCCTGAAATCCCTCTCCTGGCTTCTAATCAAATCCTGCATGTCTCACTCAATTCTCCTCCTCACTTTTAAAGCTTTACACTCTTCTGCCCCGCCTTACAACTCAGCCTTAATTTCTCGCTATGCACCATCCCGACTCTTGCGCTCTTCTCAAGGATGTCTTCTTTCTACCCCCTTTGTATCTAAAGCCCTCTCCCGCCTTAAACCTTTCTCACTGACTGCCTCGCACCTCTAGAATGCCCTTCCCCTCAACACCCGACTTGCACCCTCTCTATCCACCATTAAGACCCACCTTAAGACACATTTGCTTAAAGAAGCATATGAATAGCACTGTGGATAATCCTCGACACATGATACATAAAGCTTGGCCCCCTGCAGATGCACTTACTGGAATTCCCTCCTACTGCCTCTGTATGTTCTCCCTACCTACCAATTAGATTGTTAGCACCTCGGAGCAGGGACTCCTCTTCCTTAATGTTACTTTTATGTCTGAAGCACTTATTCCCATGATCTGTTATTTATATATTATTTATGATTTATATGATTACAACACGTATTACTACTGTGAAGCGCTATGTACATTTTTGGCGCTATATAAATAAAGATATACAATACATGCAATGACTGCTTGAAGTCTGGAACGTATGGACATCACCAAACGCTGGATTTCCTTCTTTGTGATGCTTTGCCCGGCCTTTACTGCAGCTGTCTTCAGTTGTTGTTTGTTCGTGGGTCTTTCTGCCGTAAATTGTGTCTTCAGCACGTGAAATGCATGCTCGATCGGGTTGAGATCAGGTGATTGACTCGGCCATTGCAGAATATTCCACTTCTTTGCCTTAAACTCCTGGGTTGCTTTCGCAGTATGTTTTGGGTCATTGTCCATCTGTAAAATGAAGCGCCGTCCAATCAACTTCGCTGAATCTGAGCAGACAATATATCCCTATACCCTTCAGAATTCATCCGGCTGCTTCTGTCTTCTGTCACATCATCATCAAGAAACACTAATGACCCAGTGCCATTTGAAGCCATGCATGCCCATGCCATCACACTACCTCCACCGTGTTTTACAGATGATGTGGTATTCTTCGGATCATTAGCCGTTCTAAGCCTTCTCCATACTTTTTTCTTCCCATCATTCTGGTACAGGTTGATCTTGGTTTCATCTGTCCAAAGAATGCTGTTCTAGAACTGGGCTGGCTTTTTGAGATATTTTTTGGCAAAGTCTAATCTGTCATTTCTATTCTTGAGGCTTTTGAATGGTTTGCATCTACATAGTTACATAGTAGATGAGGTTGAAAAAAGACGTACGTCCATCAAGTTCAACCTATGCTAAATTTAGACAACAGATACTTTATTCTATATCTATACTTACTTATTGATCCAGAGGAAGGCAAACAAAAAAACCCATTAAGGGGAAAAATTAATTCCTTCCTGACTCCAAGAATTGGCAATCGGATTAATGCCTGGATCAACATCCTTCCCATGTATACTTATTTGGTATATCCCTGTATACCTTTCCCATCTAAAAAGATGTCCTTGTGGTGAACCCTCTGTATTTGCTCTCGTGTAGTCTTCTCTTTATGGTAGACTTGGATAATGATATGCCTACCTCCTGGAGAGTGTTCTTCACTTGGCTGGATGTTGTGAAGGGGTTTTTCTTTACCATGGAAAGGATCCTACGATCATCCCCCACTGTTGTCTTCCGTTGACGTCCAGGCCTTTTTGTGTTGCAGAGCTCGCCAGTGCGTTCTTTTTTTCTCAGAATGTACCAAACTGTTGATTTGGCCACTCCTAATGTTCCTGCTATCTCTCTGATGGATTTTTTTTTTTTGCAGCCTAAGGATGCCCTTTTTCACTTGCATTGAGAGCTCCTTTGACCGCATGTTGTGGGTTCACAGCAACAGCTTCCAAATGCGAATGCCATGCCTGGAATCAACTCTAGACCTTTTACCTGCTTAATTGATGATGAAATAACGAAGGAATAGCCCACAACTGTCCATGAAACAGCTTTGAGTCAATTGTCCAATTACTTTTGGTCCCTTGAAAAAGGGGGGCTACATATTAAGGGGCCTATGCAGAGAGCAGCGAATTTTAAAATTGGCGAGTTTAATAAAAAGTAGCTTTTTTGGAGAGTTTTATTCTCCATATGCAGAAATGTGCGAATTCTGCTATGTTTAACATGAATGCGTGTGGCGAGTTTAAATTGGCGAGATGCGCGCTTCAGAAATGTGTTAAAAAAAATTCGCGCCTTTTTTTTCCCTTTGCTATGGCCGCGAGCGGCAGCTTCTTGCCAACTTTTTCTGGCGAGGCAAAAAGGAGACAATCACGCCATTTTATTGGCGCGAACAGCCGCTAGATGCCGTTCGCGCCTCTCTGCATTAGGATATTTTTAAAACTGGCGAGATGGAGGTTCTCGCCAGCCGCGAGGCGAGTTTTAGAAATAGAAAAAAAAAATTGGCGCGTTTTTCATAACTCGCCATTTTCTGCTGTTTTCTGCGCGATTTTCTCCAAAAAATGGCGAGTTTTGAAATAGCGCTGCTCTCTGCATAGGCCCCTAAAGAGGTGTAATTCCTTAATCCCTTCCTCCAATTTTGATGTGAATACCCTCAAATAAAAGCTGCACTTTAAGCCCATATTAATTATTTAACTGTAACTTGAATTTATTTTTGTACACAGCCTAAATAATAAAACTTGTATCAGTGTCCAATTATTTCCGGACCTAACTGTATATTCTCTTATCAAGATTCAAATTGTTCTTTGCCTTGGTAATTGAGTTTACATTTATTATATGCAGTGCTCGACAAACCCGGTCGCCAACTCGCCAGCTGCGATCGGATATTGGCTCGTGGCCAGTAACTATTCCCCTGCTCTGCCAAAAAAAAAAATCCCCTGCTCGGAAAGAAAAAAAATCCCCTGCTCGAAAAAAAAAAAATCCCCTGCTCGGAAAAAAAAAAAAATCCCCTGCTCGGAAAAAAAAAAAAATCCCCTGCTCGGAAAAAAAAAAAAATCCCCTGCTCGAAAAAAAAAAAATCCCTTTAGCTGATTGGCTGTGACGCGGGATGGAGTTGCCAGGACTTTAAACCGCCCTTCCTTCTCTGCATGGGTAAGTTATGGGGGGGGCTTGTAGTAGCAGCAGAATGTTTCTCTCCCCCCCCATCCGAACCCCCCCCTGCCGCAGCCCGAGTGGGTCAGGAAGTGGTACCAGGTTGTTTCTCTCTCCCCCTTCCCCTGGCGCTCCCGCTGCCCGCGCGGGTTGGGAGATAGTAGCGGGGTGTTTCTCTAACCTCCCCCCCCCGGCGCTCCCGCTGCCCATGCGGGTTGGGAGATAGTAGCGGGGTGTTTCTCCGTCCCGTGTGTGTGTGTGTGTGTGTATTTGAGTGTGTGCAGGACACCAGAGGTACCCCCCCAGTCAGTGACCCCCCACCACCCAGTCATCCCCACACCCAGTCATCCCCTCACCCAGTCATCCCATCGCCCCACCCAGTCATTCCACCCCCCCCACCCACCCAGTCATTCCACCCACTCAGTCATTCCACCCACCCAGTCATTCCACCCCAAAAACCCCACCCAGTCAGTCCACCCCAAAACCCCCACCCAGTCATTCCACCCCAAAACCCCCACCCAGTCATTCCACCCCCCCAGTCATTCCACCCCCCCCCCCCCACCCACCCATTCCACCCCCCCACCCACCCAGTCATTCCACCCCCACCCACCCATTCCACCCCCCCCCACCCACCAGTCATTCCACCCACCCAGTCATTCCACCCCCCTAGTCATTCCACCCCCCCACCCACCCAGTCATTCCACCCCCCACCCACCCAGTCATTCCAAAGTCACCCACCCACCCCGTCACTCCACCCCCCCACCCACCCAGTCATTCCACCCCCACCCCACCATCATTCCACCCCCCCCACCCACCCAGTCATTCTACCCAGTCACCCACCCAGTCACCCATCCCACCCCCCCCACCAAGTCAGTAACCCCACATAGTCAGTAATCCCACCCAGTCACCCAGTCAGTAATCCCACCCAGTCACCCAGTCAGTAATCCCACCCAGTCAGTAATCCCACCCAGTCAGACACCCCCCCCACCCAATCCCCCAGAGTCTCTGTCTCTCTCCCACTTTCTCCAACTCTCTCCCACTCTCTCTCTCCCACTCTCTCTCTCCCAGTCTGTGTCTCTCCCACTCTCTCACTCCCAGTCTCTGTCTCTCTCCCCGTCTCTGTCTCTCTCCCAGTCTCTCTCCCGGTCTCTGTCTCTCTCCCAGTCTCTGTCTCTCTCCCAGTCTGTTTCTCTCCCTCTCTGTGTGTGTCTCTGTGTGTGTCTCTCTGTCTGTCTCTCACTCTGTCTCTCACTCTGTCTGTGTCTCTCTCTCTGTCTGTGTGTCTCTCTCTCTCTGTGTGTGTCTCTCTCTCTTTCTGTGTGTCTCTCTCTCTCTGTCTGTGTGTCTCTCTCTGTCTCTCTGTCTGTCTTGTCTCTGTCTCGTCTCTCTCTCTGTCTGTCTCTCTGTCTGTCTCGTCTCTCTCTCTGTCTGTCTCGACTCTCTCTCTGTCTCGACTCTCTCTGTCTCGTCTCTCTCTCTGTCTCGTCTCTCTCTCTGTCTCGTCTCTCTCCTACACTCTGGATCTCTTATTTACCATATATATCTTAACTGCCCTATACTACACCGAAATAACCGATACTGCTTTCTTCCAGATCTGACTCTGGAGCTTCACACGGGAGACATCGGAATATTCCCCTATCTCAGAAGACACGTAGGGAACACCTACCCTCCAACATATAACATTGCGGGAATGAGGGTACCTGGACATTGAGGGACTGCGGATCAGGTAAGATCCCAGACGGGATTGCTGCTTTAGATATTGTGAAGCGAGGGCATCCAGACACTGGTTAATGGTTGCAGGAAACTAGTCACACACACGTAACAAGGACTAATTGTAGTAAAGTATAAATGTAATACAATAAATAAACTTATGTCAAAAACGAATGTTGTTCTTACTAGGAATTTATTTTAAAAAAATTAAGCGGAGCTAGGGGTGGGGCTGGGGGCGTAGCTATGGGCGGGGCTAGGTGGCGAGTAGATTTTTTTGGTTCGGTGAGTAGATTTTTGGGTGATTTGTCAAGCACTGATTATATGTATATTATTACATGATTATATTATATTATTTGGTGTTAGTTAATTTAATTTAAATAATTTTATTCTCTCCACATCCTATCCATTTTTAAATTTGATGCTTTTTCATTTAATTTTTATTGTCCTTATGAGTCTATTTAAGTTTATTGTTATTGTATTCTTTATTGTGTCCTTTTGCTGGATTTCTCCCCCACTGCCTTCTTTCCGTGGTTACATTTTCCCCGAACTGTTTTGTTCCCATGGTACGTTTCTACCTGGGATACAGGTAGGCAGTGTTTCTGAATGGGAGTGCCTATAACGTGACACTCTCTAGACCAGTGATTCCCAACATGGGTTCTGTGGAACCCTGGGGCTCCTTGAAGCAGTCTCAGGGGTTCCTCCTATGGACCACAGCCCCCCCACCCCCCTGGGGGTGGAGTTTTTGATATGTATTTTGTCGGGTGGATTGAGTGAGAGTGGGGTAATTGACGGAAGGTAGGAGTGAGAGTAAGCAAGTGAGAGGGGGGCAGGAGGGAGTGAGTGAGGAAAAGAGAGTAAGAGTGAGACGCAGGGGATAAATACATGCGAGGCGTGAGGGTGGGAGAGTGACTGAGTGAGACGGATGGAAGAGAAATACATAGGTAGAGGGTGAGAACTAGAGGTGTCTTGTGAGGTGTGAAATTTTGTGATTTACCCCAATCGAACCTAATATGTGTCAGCTAGATAGGGGTTCTCCGAGATTTTTCGAAATACTTCAAGGGTTCCTTCAAATAAAAAAGGTTGGGATACACTGCTCTAGACTCGGAAAACCACTCTTTGATAAAGCGCCCACGGCGAGAAACGCGTTGGAGGTTTCTCTTTTAACTTAGGCTGTGTCTCAGTAACTCTTTTATTTTTTCTACTTTTGCCTCCAGTTCTTCTTTTCTGAAGTGCTCCTTTTTTTCTTTGTTTTGAATGTGAGAGGAGAAGGAAAGAGAGGAGTCAAATATTACACCAAGGCCGCATGCTTGGGAAATTATATGAATAGTATTTTTGACTGACAAAATATGACACAAAATGGGGCAGTTTAGTTTGTGGGTCTTATGGCAGAAGATTATATGGGCAGTGTAGTCACTGCATCACTTAGATTGTAAGCTCTCCAGGGCAGGGATTTCCGTTCCTATTGTCTGATTTTGTTTGTTGCACTTATTGTATTATAATTCCCTGTACTGTATTTTTTCTGCTGTAAAGCGCTGAGTACACTGTGGGCCTTATATAAATAAAGACATACATGGGCATCTACAGTATCTTTACACTATAGGTTGCTGTCTGGTTTAGTTGATATTATTAACGCACTAATATGATAGACCAGGAGTTCCTTAACTTTACATCTCATGGACATTTTCAATGTTAATTATTTGGAGGATGTACATGTATCCTTAAATAATGAATACAGTAATAAATACAAGTTATATATGTATCAATGATTTTACTGTGAGAGCTGCTACAAATACATTTCAGGCCTCCGGGAACCACCACAGTCATTAGGGGCCACTGGATGTCCATGTGCAACAATTTTAAATCCCTGGGCGAAGAGAATATTTAGTTAATTAAGTATTGGTGAAATAAATTCTTCAGTGTTTTGGATTTGTAATTTGCGTTCAGTAATTTGATTGAAAACATTTGTTCTGTCTTTTTGTTTACTTCTGTTAGAGATCGGCCTGCATGAGGAACAGAACTTGAGCTCTGATACATCCAGAAGCTGTCTGACTACTCGCAGCCCAGAAGTGCCAAAAAACAATGATTCCTGCCACATTTTAGACACGTGCAAGGAACCAGTGCCACATGATGGTGAATTTACAGACCTTGTACAGCACACAGCAGAGACGGACTCTAAATATGGGTCCAGCAAAAGGTATGCAAGAGATTTAAGAAGAAGCCATGGTGCTCAGCCTTTTCTCTGTTGTCAGTGTGGCAAAAGCTTCTCACTGGACAGGGACCTGCTCACACACCTTTGTGTCCCCGCTAGAGAGCAAACCTTTACATGTACAGATGGTGGGAGCGGTTTCTCACTGCAGGGGAAACTTCTTCCACACCAGATGATTCAAACAGCAGTGACTCCTTTTACTTGTACAGTGTGTGGGAAACAGTTAAGTACCAAGGGGACCCTCCTCAATCACCAGATGATTCATACAGGAGAAAAACCATTCACATGTACAGAGTGTGGGAAACAATTCAGTACTAAGCGCCACCTCCTCAGACACCAGATGACTCATACTGGAGAGAAACCATTCACATGTACAGAGTGTGGGAAACAATTCAGTACTAAGAGCCACCTCCGCATACACCAGATGACTCATACAGGAGAAAAACCATTCACATGTACAGAGTGTTGGAAACAATTCACAATTAAGAGCAATCTCCTCATACACCAGATGACTCATACTGGAGAGAAACCATTCACATGTGCAGAGTGTGGGAAACAATTTAGTATTAAGAGCCAACTCCTCAAACACCAGATGACTCATACAGGGGAGAAACCATTCCCCTGTTCAGAGTGTGGGAAACAATTCAGTATCAAGGGCCACCTCCGCAGACACCAGATGACTCATACAATGGAGAAACCATTCACATGTACAGAGTGTGGGAAACAATTCAGTACTAAGAAAAACCTCCTCACTCACCAGGTGACTCATACAGGGGAGAAACCATTCACATGTACAGAGTGTGGGAAACAATTCACAGCTAAGAGCAGTCTCCTCATACACCAGATGACTCATACAGGGGAGAAACCATTCACGTGTGCAGAGTGTGGGAAACAATTCAGTATCAAGGGCCACCTCCGCAGACACCATATGACTCATACAGGGGAGAAACCATTCACATGTGCAGAGTGTAGTAAAAGCTTTTCTCGGAAGGCAGAGCTCCTCAACCATGAGCGGATTCATACAGGGGAGAAACCATTCACATGTACAGAGTGTCTGAAACAATTCACAGTTAAGAACCTTCTCCTCAGACACCAGATGACTCATACAGGGGAGAAACCATTCACATGTACAGAGTGTGGGAAACAATTCACAGTTAAGAGTAGTCTCCTCATACACCAGATGATTCATACAGGGGAGAAACCATTCACGTGTGCAGAGTGTGGGAAACAATTTAGTATTCAGAGCCAACTCCTCACCCACCACAGGATTCATACACGGGAGAAACCCTTTCCATGTACATTGTGTGGGGAAAGCTTTTCACAGAGGATCAGCCTCCTTACACACATGAAGATTCATGCATGAGATAAAATATGTGATTGTTCAAAGTAGGGTTGGGCAATTTTCCAGTAGCATAGTAATACTGTCACGGTAGGGCAGGCCAAATACACCTTTATATTTAAGGGATCAGTCACAAACAACACAGGCAGTAAAATAAATTGCGGTTTATTCGGATAAGACTTCGGAAACACACAGAAATACAAGAAACAGAGAATATACACACTCACTGGGGTCTGGGGAAGGAGATCTACCCTTTCCTAGTTGCAAGGCGCCTGCTTCCACAAAGGCTTACCTTGATAGGGCCTTGGTTCTGGGCTCCTGGACCGTAATCCAGCCTGCTGGCTAGGCCTCCCCATGCTTCCCTGTGTGAATAGCTCTTTCACAGAAGCACCTTTGAGAGGCCCGCCAGCAGCCGCTTGTCTTCAGATCTCCAACAGGAAAAAGAGAGAGAGAGAGCTGCTTTTACTGCACGCTTTTATATAGGCTGGATTCCTATCTAAATCATTGAGGAGTGTAATAGCCAATTACAGCAGGGATTGAAATTACGCATTCACTGATAGGAGGAATACATTTAAAACTTGCCAATAGAAACCTTGCTTATCAGTTTTGACATACAGGGCCGTTTTTCCCTGGCTCCGCGGTGTCTACGTAAAATAAAGACATCCTAATCTGAATATTCTGCTCACCAAATGGTTTTCCCCCCTCTGCCATTCCTCTCCTCTTTGAACTATGGATTGTATGCAAACTAGCTAGCATCTTCCATATGCCTGTGCTTAACGTATAGAACCTTATACAGTAGTAAACATTAAAACACAATATAAAGTGCACTTCCTTACAGAATATACTTTGGGGGACCTTATACTTATAAGGGAAATAAATTGGGGAGATTTGGGCTTGGAATCCCTATCTGAGCTGGGGCATTCAAATGCTAATTCACATGTAATTCACGTGCTAATTCACACTGCCTTTTGTCACCAACCTTGGTTTAAATCACAGGACAAACACAATGCATTGCAGTTTTAAAACACAGAACCAACATTTAGACACAATAGCTTGCATTCCACCATCTGCACCTATCATGTGGGGTTCTAAAACCTTCTCTCCTATAAGACACCAGCTAAGAATACCTTGCTGGCAGGCAAGACAGGTTAAAATAACCCCCCCTTTTCTCTCATGTTCCAGAAGCCCCTGCCCTGCAGCTATTTCTCATAAGAGGCCACCCATACAAGGCAACCCACTTACAAGTTTGCACAGGCAGTCGCAGGCCCATGAGGCAAAGGGAATACACAGATAATGCATTAAGTGGCCCACTGGGCTTACACAGTTAACCCCACATACACAGTTCCTAGTTTATAACCCTATGGGGGGACAGTATAACAGAGGAACAAAATTACAGGCAACACAGTAAGGTACAATATTAGACCCAAAAGCTGACACTCTCAGCCCATACCATATGGTTTCAGGGGCAGCCAGCCGGGCTCCACCTTTATGAATGAAGGCCGGCTACGCCTACCGCCACATACTGCAGTAATAAAAATGGACGGTAACGCAATATTTGCCATTACGTCTTACCATGGCATTCCTATCAGCAGCTGCAGAGTGGGGGGGTGTCTGGCAGAGAGGCGTGGGGATGGGGACTGTGTCAGAGAGAGGACAGAGTGTGGGTCTGGTAGAGACAGTGGAGTGGGAGCGAGTCTGGGAGCTCCTTGACTTTCACATGCTGCCGCTATAAGGAATCCTCCTGCTGGTAATCTCACCCCTCCATATTAACCACTTCCCCTCTGCCATGCCTCTTACCCCTTCCCTTCCACCATGACTCAACCCCTTTCTCTCCTCCCCCGTATTTCTCTCGGCTTTCACCCATGCCTCTTGACCCCCTCCTTCCCCAGGCCCATTAACCCACGCCTCCCCATGCCCTATTAATGTGTACTGGAGAAGGGGTCGAGGGGATAATTATAAACTTTCTTACCATGCACCCCAAAACTGGAACAACCTACTGGAGACTCTCGTATCCACCACCAGTTTAAGTTCTTTCAAAACTAAGGCAGTATTATTTGTCATCTTAACTCTATGCCCAGGACATACATGAAAACGAGAGGTAACTCTCAATGTATTACTTCCTGGTAACACATTTTATAAATAAATAAAAATAAATGGTGAAGAAAGGGGCTTTAGTGTGGGTGTAGTTTGTGTAACATTTTTATGGAATCATTTGCTGTTCATGAAAATATACTAAAATGTATTTGATTTTTTACATTTTATTAAGAATGAAATGCATTTGTATAAGAAATATGTTTCACAATAAATGACCTTGAACATTTTGAGGACTTTTGCTTTTTTGCTTTCTATTGGGTGTTAATATATTGCTGAATATTGTTATCACCAGTGGTTGACAAATCACCAAAAAATCTACTCGCCACCTAGTACCAAACGTGTGCTGCTTGGGCCAATGTTTACTCGCCCGGGGGTTAAATCCACTCGCCCGGGGCGAGCAAATGTATAGGTTTGTCGTACACTGGTTATCACGATAAATTACTTAATACTCTTATGGTGGGAAGTACTTTTGTTATTGTATAACCCTAGTTCAGGGTGTTGGAAACAATTCAGTACTGAGTATGATCTACTGTCACACCCAAGTATTTACATGGGAGAAACCATTTGCTTGTTCAGTGTGGGAAACAATTCAGTGTTAAGGGTCATCTCTTCAGAAACCAACAAATTCATGCAGGGAGAGGCCTTTCACATGGACAGAGTATAGGAAAAAAGTTTCTTGGATGAATGACCTCACACACCACATGATTCACACGGGAAATAATTTGCTTGTTCAAAGTGTGGTAAACCATCAGATACTGCGGGGTAGGGCATTCCAGAGGTGTGGGGCAGTCAGTGAGTAAGCTTTAAGGCAGGAGAGGACTTTAGATACGAAAGGGGTAGAGAGAAGACATCCTTGAGCAGAATGCAAGAGTTGGGATGGCGTATAGCAAGAAATTAGGGCTGAGATGTAAGGAGAAGCAGAAGAGTGTAAAGCTTTAACAGTGAGGAGGAGAATTGTGTGTGATACAGGATTTGATATGAAGCTAGGAGAGGGATTTCAGCAGGGGAGACGCTGAGAGATCTAGGAAAGAGTAGAGTGATTCTGGCAGCAGCGTTTAGGATAGATTATAGGGGAGGCAGGAAGGCCAGACAGCAGGAGGTTACAGTAATCAAGACGGGAGAGAATGAGGGTCTGTGTCCGAGTTTAAGCAGTTGAGCAACAGAGGAAAGGGCGTATCTTTGTGTAAGAGATGTGTGCAGAGGTGCATAGCATGGGGCTCCCTCTGGGCTCCCGTTGACCCTGTTGGTTCCTCCCGGGTTCCCCTTCATTCCCTTACCTGCCGCTGCGGCTGTGACCGACAACAGAGAATGGGGAGGGTGCGGGGAGGGCTGTGGGTGGGAACTGAGGCACGGAACAGGTTGCAATGGCGTTCACGTCGCTGACGGCTACCTTTGCAGGCACCGCCATCTTAGAAGCAATTGCATGTGTGCGAGACGCTGCGAATTCGCAGGACAATCGTGCAAATGGCGGCCAATAGGTAGAGGCGCCAAGCAGGGACTACATATCCCATGAGCCTCTGGGACAAAGTCACACAGCGCGTATCAGCCAATAAGACTCCTGAATCCTCCTGCTCTACAGATAGATACTTTTTGTTCGCTGCAAGCCATGCCAGTCGGAGCTGGGACAAGGAAGGGGTAAGAGGCCAGATCTCCCCTATTGGGCCCCAGCTATGCCATGACTCCCCTGTGTAGCTTGTGGTTGCTGCAGAGACACTGCCCAGTAGAACCAGAGCATAGGGACAAAGCTAGGACGTGGCTGAATCCTGGACCAGGGTGATCTGGGACCAGATCATTCATCTATGCCCACAGAGACTCTAAGGTGGTACAATCGAAGCAGGACCCACCCAACGTAGAGACGGAGGCATCGCGGTTCATCGCTTCAGATCCGTGGATCCCATATTCATAATGAGCGCACAGATGTGGACAAATCCGGCAGGTATTTCATCTCACCAAGTGCACCAACCATACATGGGTTAGTGGGGCAGCGATGTCAGACACACGTCGGAGGGTGATTGACTCCGTGGACAACAGAGTGTTGGGTGCTTGGGCATTTTAGTACTTGTGATTAAACCCCACGAGGGTGAGATCACAGTGCAATGGGGAGCACGGTGAAGGGGTACGACCCTGCGAGGCGTGTATGTTTTGGAATGTTATTATTAGTCTGCAGTAAAACTGTTATACCTATACAAGTGTGTTTTTTGTTTCAAACTTTTTTTATTGGTTGTCACAGGGATAAACAAATTAGTAATATAACAGCGTTTCAAAGGGGTATCTTTACAGCATTTTTGATATACAGTACAAAGTCCCAGAACCTTGTACTCAAACAGAGTACTCTGTACTAATTCCAGAGATTCCTTAAACTATGAACCCTTTTTCAATTTTTCTTTGAAAGGCAGAGTCCCCTTGCATATCCCTGTAGAGATAAATGAAAGAATAGAGGGAGGAAAGGACAGAAGGAGAAGAGAGAAGAGGGAGGAGGAGGGGAGGGGGGATACTCATGGGACCGGGATAGATAGTCCCCCCATCCCAACCTAATGTTAAAAAAAAATTCTTGTTCCAGGAATCATGAATAAAGTATTTCTCCAAGAGAAAATAGTGCCAGAGATTGTTGAATACATTACTCGTGATTTCCCATCTGATCACCGTTTCTTCCAGGACAATGATCTGAAACACACCGCGTCTCCTGCCCATATTCTTACCAGCAGTATCAACTGGGTTAGGATGCCACAGGAGTAAGTTCGGTAACCGTTTCTCATTGTTTTAATTCACCTTTTTCCCCCCCTCCAATTCAAGATCTCCAGACTTGAATCCCATTGAATTGGTATGGCATCAGTTGAAGGATTATATCAGAAAAGTGGTGAAACCGTCCAAAAAGGATGAATTAGCAGAAGGAATAATGAGTTTCTGGAACAACATACTCACCGTACAAAGATGCAATAAATATATCTATCATCTTGCGACCGTATTGCCTATTCTTTTAAAGCGTAATGGGCAGGCCACAGGAAAATAGTAAGGTACTGTACTGTATTATAAGTACAGGTAAGTATGTCATTCAAAATAACCATTTTATATCAGCCCTTCTCCACTTTCTACTGTACAGTATACACTAGGGCAAAGGTGGGGGTAAGTGTAAGTGTCCGTCTCCCCCTGTCAGCGGGTATTTAGTCCTCTATGGTGGTTTTCATCCAAATCCCCTTGGGCTGTCAGTACTTTCTCTGTTGATTTTTACATTGAATGTTTTTTGTTGTATGTGATGTATTTTTCCATTAATTCATTAACATTATATGTTAAGAGACCATATGTATGGTTTTAATTTCTGGGCATTTTACTTTTACCTTTATCTTTTGAGCTGAGAAGGGGTTGGATCCTCTCAGTCATTTATGTGTTTGTTTTATTAAAATACTGTTATTAACTTTATCCCTTGTGCGCTTCTGTGCTATTTTCTTTCTTTGTTTCTCAGGGTGTCCTCCCCCCTCTTGAAGGGGGATCACCTCTGAAGTGGGAGCCTCTGGGGAGACGCTCCATGCACGTGCAGCACAGGGATTATTCCAACTATTACGTCTGCAGCACGAGCGCTGAATATCCTATTTCTGCTGATAATGTATACCCTGTTCATTTATGTAACTGTATTTGTAACCATGTATTATTTGTCTTAACTTTGTGCCCAGGACATACTTGAAAACAAGAGGTAACTCTCAATGTATTACTTCCTGGTAAAATATTTTATAAATAAATTAAATCCAGCACAGGATGTGTCTAACCTACAGTAGTATAGTTATACAGTATATACAGTAGTTACAATACAGTATACTGTATACAGTATAAATAAGTGACTTACAGTACAGTAGTTTGGCATACAGTAGTTATACTGTTTATAGTTTGTCTTGCTAACATGTACCAGACACTTTTGATATTATGAGTATCCTTTCTTCAAGCAAGATCCATATTGTTTCAACATATACATATTCGAACTTTTCATTATATATTGGTAGCAACGATTCATAGAACATTGTTCTTTTTTTTCTCTCTAGCTGGAAGGTGGAGAGGGAGGGGAGGCTGTGTAAAAGTCACGGAACACAGCATGTCCCGCCCGGGAGGAAGGCTATGATCGGGACAGTACATGGGGATGCATGGGGGGTGTTTGGGGGGGGACATAGGTGTTTGGGGGGGGGGGATAAAGGGGGTGTTTGGGGGAGGGCATATGGGGGACATGGGAGGGCATATGGTGTGTATGGGTGGGGCATATGGGGGGGGGGTGGCATAGGGGGACACAGGGGGGTATCAGCCATGGGGTCACTCTCCCATAAACCTTATCATAGGAAACACACGGACTGATGAAACAAGGAAGGTTACATGGCGTTGAGCACAGTTGTAGTTAAGTTAGTAAATATAGCTAGTTAAGTTACAGGGTATAGGCTAAAGGATCATACGCTCAGATTTATTAGTCTTAGTCGCTTATGGGGAATTAGAGATTAGGGATGGAGATGTTGTATAGTTTATAGTTATATCGGTAAGTTGCTAAAGAAAGTTCGGAGATCTCGGGAAGATAAGTTATACAATATAAGTTATGTCACATAAATTGTATGTTGTTACAGACGATGCTATATAATGTGAGTTTGCAAATAATGTAAATAATAATATATAAATAATGTTTATGGGGTATAAGGACAGGTACAGGTAGGCGTTAAATACACGTGTATCCCCGGTAAGAAATGGGGGCTATATATCTTTCTCCTACTGGTGTAAGTCCTGTTAAGGGCAGGCCGCCAGTAGTTATCATGGGTTTTCCCCCCACATCAAGCCCTGCCTTGAGTGATAGAGGCAGGCCCCTGATTCTGTATGCCTGATACAGAGGGGAGGGTCCTGCTGACATCATGAGGGGTGGGGCTGTCTAAATTTAGTGGGCTGTTCCTGTAAGTGACTGGTCTGTTATGTACTGGGAGCTGAGGAGTGAAGTCTAGTCTGTTGGAGTTGAGTTCTGTTCTGTCCTGGGAGCAGAGAGTGCTGGAGCAGAGAGAGAGAGATGGTCTGGGAGTTTGAAGGAGACAGGAGAGGAGACGCTCAGCACCTTTAGTAGAGCTGATAGCACTGTAGTGCTGTGGACCAATGCCCCTCACCCTGCTGAGGGGATGAGGGGGGGGAGATCTACCCTCACCCAGAGAGTACATCCTGGAGATGGGGGTTGGGGTATTGAAGCCTCAAACAGCCCATCCTGCTAGGGTACAGCCTGGAGGAGAGGAGTGGAGGAATATACCTGTACATTTGGAAGCACTGCTGCACATGACTTGCTGCTGTGAAATGAACTGCTGCTGTGTGCGATATTAAGGACAATAAAGACATTGCTGTTTTACATAAAGACTGTGTGAGATTGGAATCTCTCACCCTGGGACCAGGGCTTTCTCTGGGAAGATTCCAACCTATCCCCTAGGTTTCGCCAGAGAATGGAGGCGCTGCACCACCACCACTAAAGATGAAGGCATTCACCCCAGAAGCCTGTCCCTGTTATCCCCAATACCAACACGGGAGACTCAGGCCCTCCTGTTCTAAGCAGGTATGCACCACCATAGTACACGTAGCCAGCCCTCACTACACCCTAGAGGTCCAATCTGCGACCGGGGGTGGGGGAACATGGGTTAAACACGCTTGGCATGTAACACATATCTGAAATACATATAGTAGATGAGAGTTAGGTAAGAGATATGAACTAGGTAACTAACGTTAGATAAGTAATAAAATCAGGGTTAGGCAATAAGTAAACAGAAAAAAGAGATACCTCGCTCTAACTCAAAATGTGCCTATTTTGTGCTGCCAGGGAGTGGGACTGAAATGGACATATAGTAAATGGAATGTGTCAAAGAGACACAATCCACATGAAGACTCCCTTTACAAAGCGCACCACAGACCAAAAGTTTATAATATAATGTTAGATCTTACCAGGGTTATACACTAACAATTAATACTAAAAATAAAATAAAAAATGCTTTATTTATATTCTTATAATGAAATCTAAATGTGTCATGAATGTTTAACTAAAAGTAGCAAGTAGGTGAATCACATCTACAGACAATGTGTATTCTCGTAGTTCAGATGATAGAAAATCCCCAATTAATTAGAATAGGGGTGAGGAGGACAAAGACTCGTGGTCATATAGTCAATGATTAGAGTAATCTCTGAGTCTTAGCACATAGGTGTCCTACAAGCTATGTCGACCTATACACCTGGTACATATCTTAGTCCTAAGATTTCATGGGTAAGTGTTTAGATTTATATGATCTCCATAGTAGGGTAAAATCAGTAGATCGTCTTAGCCACAGAGTGGATTTATGATCTGCATGGACATATGATATTGCCCATATACCGTGTAAATTGTTGTTACAATTGCAAATAGGTGTTCCAAAATGCCCCTCTCCTGATTCAGGTGGTATGCTGTTCCCAGTCACAGCATATCATAGGATCCTTGTACACATGTAAGTATGGTGTAATAACAGTATTCTGCTAAAACTGTCTTTACAAATAAACACAAACCCTGGCGTGTATTTCAGTGTTTTAGTGTGTGTATACCCTACTTATGGGCTTGTGAGTGGCATGTACATTTAGTATTGCCCATGTATCGTGTGAATTGTAGTTACAGTAATACGTCAGAGCTCCAAAGAGCCCCTCTCACGATTCAGATGGTATACTCTTGCAGATCATAGTATATCATAAGACCATATAATGTAGTGACAATGTACTGCTATGCCTGTCTTAGCAAAGAAAAACATAATCCCTATATATATATATATATGTGTGTGTGTAGTGAGTAGGGGTAAAGAGGGCCAAAATTCGTGGTCATAAGTGGATCGTGTTAGCCATAAAACAGGGCTTATGATCTGCATGGACATACAGTGTTGCCCATATACCGTATGAATTGTTAATACAATGGCAAATTAATGCTCCAGAAAGACCCCTCTCATGGTTCAGATATTATGCTGTTGCAGATCACAGTATATCATGGGCCCCGTATATTCAGGTAAATATGGTGTAGTAACAAATTAAATGTACATTCAATATTGCCCCTTTATCCTGTAAATTAATATTACAGTGACAAATCCGAGCTCCAGAGAGCCCCCCTCACAATGTAGGTGGTGTGTTCATATATTTCACATTATATCATAGGACCGTATGTTGTAGTAACGGTGTTCTGCTGTGCCTGTCTTGGCAATGAAAGCAGAGTCATATATTGCACCGCTTCATAGTGGCGTCCATACTGCCAAATGGGTACTCATAAGAACTACTACGTCTGTATATCAAAAGTATCGGATGGATAGACCTTAAAAGCTTGCTGCCACACATTGTATAAACTTAAAAACAGCCGGCTAACCTGACGTGCGTTTCGTCGCTAAACCAGCGGCGACATCTTCCGGGGTGGACGTTGCCGCTTCTATGTCCGCCCCTTTATACGTAGCGGTTGTCATAGCAACCGGATAGATGCTTTTTACGAGTCGTGCTCCCTAGCGGTTGTACTGAGGGAGCTGCTGAATAATGGTTAGTGATTGGACCCATAGATTTTGTACTTCTAAGTATCTCTAGAGTGTTTCTTTTCACTTATAAGTGTCACCTCATATTGAATCATATGGCAAAGGCTGCAATTTGATCTTATGTTTACAATGAGATAAAAAATAGAGACTTCTGGGGAGTGATCCTGTATTCAGAGGAAAGGGGTATATACAAAGCCCTCATTAATTCCTGAGGGGTATTGAGTGTGCAATAAATAGATCCACTTAGCCTCACGCTGGAGAAGTAATCTATCCCAATTCCCCTTACGGATGCTTGGGGCAATATGATCAATGCCTTGAAAAGTTAAGGTGTTAACATTTCCTGCATGTTTCTCACGAACATGCCTAGAGACTGGGGTATCCAGTGTAACGCTCGGCCTGCCCACAAGCCAGACGAGACCCTGGGACTGAGGTGGAAAGGAGAAATACCACACACCTAACAGTAAACGGGGGCATGCTCGGAGTGTGGAAGTAGCGTTGATGGTCCAGGGAACAAAAATAGAAAGAGTTCAGTACTTGCCAACTCCAGCGTCGAAAAGTAAAGTCCGTAAGCCAATGGTCAAGGTGTAGGGAGAGCAGCGTGGTAGAGTGTCCTGGGTCGTGGAGCGGAGATAGAGCAGCGTAGTAGGGGTCCATAAGCCGTGTCCAGGGGATAAGGAAGTCTGCAAGGTAGAGAGTCCAAAGCCAAATCCAAGGGGTTCCAGAGAGCAGCCCAAAGCCAAGGGTCCAAATCCAGGGATGTCAGCAGAGTATCCAGGGACTGGAACAGGGACTGAAAGACAAGACAGGCAGGCAAAAGCAGACAGCACCAAGGTACAGAAGCTATGCAGAGCAAAGTGGTAACGGTGAGGGGAGACTAAATAGTGGGCTGGGGCCTATCAGAGGAAGGGGAGGAGCGGAGATGCGGCCCGAGGGAGGCCCTGATAGGGGGGAAGAGCCTTGGGGGGTGGACCTGGAGGAGCAGGGGCAGGGAAATGTGCTGATGTGCGCACCGCACCTGAGGAGGTGGGGTCAGGCTCCCGGCGCCAGTAAAGGGAAGCCTGGGTCCGCGCGCGCCCCGGAAGTGCGGGAGCAGCCGTGGGGGAGTCCGCGAGGACCGAGGCACGCCGCTGGGGAGCCATAGCAGCGGGGTGAAGAGGTTAGGAGGCGCAGGAAGCGGGAGTACCCGCAGCGTGGATCCTTACAGTACCCCCCCTCGAGGGTCGGACTCCGGACGATTCATCCAAGGTCTGATGGGAAATTTTTGGTGGAATCGTTTGAGTAGAGACGGGGCGTGAAGATCCGCATGCGAGACCCAAGAATGATCCTGAGGTCCGTATCCTTTCCAGTGGACCAAAAACTGGAGTTTGCCCCTGGCGATGCGAGAGTCAATGATGGACTGAATTTCAAACTCCTGTTGTCCTGGTAAAATGGAGGGAGAAGGCCACAGTGAAAGATGAGCAAATCATGTGCCTTGGATGAACGGTTTCAAGAGTGAAACATGGAAGATGGATGAAATCTTCATAGAGGGAGGCAAGCGAAGCCACAGGATTAATTTGTCTCAGAATAGAGAAAGGACCCAGAAACCTGGGAGACAGTTTAGGGGTTGGAGCCTTCAGTTTGTTATTTTTAGAAGAAAGCCAGACCTCTCCAGGTACGAACTTATGGGCCTCCCGATGAAGCCTATCCACTTGTCTCTTCTGTCTTAGAACGGACTCCTGTAAAGCTGTTTGAATCCTCCTCCATGACCCCTGTAAGGTGGATATCCTATCCTCTGCTGCAGGAACTCCGGACCTGGAAGAATGCATGGGTAGGTGGGTAGGATGAAATCCATAGTTTACAAAAAAAGGTGATTCTTGAGTGGACTCATTCTTGAGAGAGTTAATTGCAAATTCTGCCCAAGGAAGTAACTCTGCCCAATTATCCTGAGAATCGGAAGAAAAACAACGCAAATAATGTTCGAGGGACTGGTTCATGCGTTTAGTCTGCCCATTCATTTGGGGATGATAGCCTGAGGAATAAAGAAGGGTAATGCCCAGCCTCTGGGAAAATGCACGCCAGAACTTTGAAACAAATTGAGTACCACGATCCGAAACAATGGACAACGGAACGCCATGAATACGGAAAATTTATTTTACAAAAATTTCAGCCAAAGTACTAGAATTGGGTAGACCCTTTAGGGGAACAAAATGAGCTTGCTTGGAGAATCTGTCGACAACTTCTAGAATAGTAGTCATACCATTAGACGGGGGAAGATCCACGATTAAGTCGATAGCAATGTGACTCCAAGGACTGTCCGGGACGGGAGAGGTTGTTGAAGACCAGAAGGCTTTTGACGGACTTATTTTGTGCGCAGTCTGGGCAAGAGGAGGTGAAAGCTCTAATGTCCTTTATCATATTGGGCCACCAGAAGGTTCGCCGAATCAGATCCGTAGTCTTCTTAAAACCGGGATGGCCGGGAGATCTGGAGGAGTGACCCCATTCAAGAATTTTGAGATGAAAACGTGGGGCTGCGTAAAGACGACCATCAGGGACCTCTAGCTCTTTGGGGACCTGTGCTTGAGACTCCAAAATCTTATCCAGTATGTCAAAGGACGCGGCAGAGCTATACAATTGGGGGAACAGAATATGCTCCGGGACTTCCTGTGACCTCTCCTCAGTGATAAACTGACAGGACAATGCATCAGCTTTGATATTCTTTATGCCAGGAATATAAGAGGTGATGAAGTTAAACCTTGAGAAGAACAACGCCCAACGAGCTTGACGGGGCCCAAGATGACGAGCACCTTCAATGTAAGAGATTTTTGTGGTCCGTCAGAATCAGAATGGTTTCCTTGGTTCCTTCCATAAGATGTCTCCATTCTTGTAATGCCATCTTGATGGCCAACAACTCCCTATTCCCCACATCATAATTTCTTTCTGCTGAAGAATTTTTTTTAGAAAAAACCCCACAGGGGTGTAGTTTATCTTCGGGGGTGGTTCTTTGAGAGAGGACCGCATCGGCTCCCACGTCGGAAGCGTCAACTTCCAAGGTAAAGGGGAGGGTGGGGACGGGATGTCGCAGAATGGGAGCCGAGACAAAGGCTCTTTTAAGAGAATCAAAGGCACGGCTGGCCTCCAATGGCCAAGAGGAAGGATCTGCACCTTTTTTGTAAGGGCCGCCCCTTACAAACCAGCAATAAATTTCCTATAATAATTTGCGAAGCCAAGGAAATGCTGAATTGCCTTTAAAGAGTTACTGTAGGTTGTGGCCATTCGAGTACAGAATTGAGCTTCTCCGGATCCATAGTGAACCCCTGGTCCGAGACAATGTATCCCAGGAAGGTGGTTGAGGATTGATGAAAGATACACTTCTCCATTTTGGCGTAGAGCTTGTTGGCCCGTAAACGAGAGAGCACCATCTTGGTATGGAGAAGGTGTTCCTTGAGGGTTTTAGAAAAGATGAGGATATCATCCAAGTAGATAATCACAAAAGAATTCAATAGATCACGAAAAACCTAATTCATAAAGTCTTGGAAGACTGCAGGGGCATTGCACAACCCAAAATGTATCACCAGGTACTCATAGTAACCGCTGTGCGTGTTGAACGCGGTCTTCCACTCTTCACCACTGCGGATGCGAATCAGGTTATATGCCCCCCGTAGATCAAGTGTAGAGAAAATCGTCGCACCTTGCAGCCTATCGAGGAGCTCTGGCATAAGAGGCAAAGGGTAGCGATTCTTGATGGTAATTTTATTTAGGCCACGGAAATCGATGCACGGGCGAAGCGTCCCATCTTTCTTTTTTACAAAAAAGAATCCTGCTCCGGCGGGAGAAGTGGATTTCTGGATGAAGCCTTTTTGAAGGTTTTCTGTGATATACTCGGACATGGCCTCCATCTCAGGCAAAGATAATGGATAAGACCTGGCTTTGGGAAAAGGGGCACCCGGAATAAAGTCAATCGGGCAGTCGAAAGGGCGATGAGGGGGGAGCTCCTTGGATTTGGTCTTACTGAAGACATCCAGGAACTCCGAACAGACGTCCGGTAGGGTGGCATCTTGCGGGGGAAAGGTTTCCAAGACGGCCAATACCGCTGTGAACGGAGGAGGCAATTCCACATGGGGTGATCTCCATTGAACGGGGAACTCGGCAGTCCAATCGATAATGGGATTGTGAAGTTGTAGCCATGGTAAGCCCAGGATGAGTTGAACCGAAGGGGAATGGATGACATCAAACGAAATAAGTTCCAAATGTCCATCCTTCATAGAAAGTTCAATGGAAAGTGTCTCCAAGGAAATAAAGGCTGGCTGCAGGGGTCGACCATCAATAGCCTCTAGGAAATTCCTACAGGAAATAGCCTACAGGAAATTCCTTCTCCCGGAGAGGAATGTTGTACTGGATAGAAAAAGCATGATTCATGAGATTCCCTCCGGATCCAGAATCGAGGAAGGCCAGAGCGGGGGTTTGAACGCTGGCGTACTTAAGGAGGACAGGAAGTAAGATGCGCTTGGGGAGACCCTGTGCGGGAGAAGGGAAAGAAGAGATGGTACCCAGTGAGATCCCCTCATACATCACAGGGTGTTGGTGTTTCCCGGCCTCAAGGGACAACGCGGCAGGATGTGTCCAGGGGATCCACAATAGAAGCACAGGCCCTCGTTCCTCCGACGTAGTCGTTCCGTAGAAAGTTGATGGCTGCCCAGTTGCATGGGTTCCGGAGCGTCCAATGCTGGTAAAGCAAGAGCAGGAGACCTGGAAGTAGAAGTCATAGAAACAGAAGTACGAGGACGTTGACGTTCAGCCCGCCTTTCCAGAAGTCGTTGATTGACCCTGATGCACAAAGTGATTAAGGCCTCCAATGAGGATGGCCTCTCATGAGCCGCCAGTTCGTCCTTTAAATATTCCGAAAGTCCCTGCCAGAAAGCCGCGGAAAGTGCCCCATCGTTCCAGTCAGTCTGAGCTGCGATTGTCCGGAATTCCAGAGCGTAACGTACCACAGATCTCCGACCCTACGAAATGTGGAACAAGGAGGAAGCAGCCATATCACTACGTCGAGGGGTATCGAAGACTAAACGAAATTCTCTCTTAAAGTTAGGGAAGCTGTAAGTGAGTTCTGGTTTTAGCTCCCAGATTGGTGAAGCCCAGGCCAGGGCGTCCCCGGTGAGAAGGGAAAAAACATAAGCTACCTTGGTACGATCCGTGGGGAAGCGAGAGGGTGATAGTTCGAATTGTATCTCGCACTGATTTAAAAACCCACGGCATGCAAGAGGGTCTCCCACGTATTTACTAGGCAATTCCGAAGAACCTGTTCAGAATAGAGAAAGGACCCAGAAACCTGGGAGACAGTTCAGGGGTTGGAGCCTTCAGTTTGTTATTTTTAGAAGAAAGCCAGACCTTCTCTCCAGGTACGAACTTATGGGCCTCCCGATGAAGCCTATCCACTTGTCTCTTCTGTCTTAGAACGGACTCCTGTAAAGCTGTTTGAATCCTCCTCCATGACCCCTGTAAGGTGGATATCCTATCCTCTGCTGCAGGAACTCCGGACCTGGAAGAATGCATGGGTAGGTGGGTAGGATGAAATCCATAGTTTACAAAAAAAGGTGATTCTTGAGTGGACTCATTCTTGAGAGAGTTAATCGCAAATTCTGCCCAAGGAAGTAACTCTGCCCAATTATCCTGAGAATCGGAAGAAAAACAACGCAAATACTGTTCGAGGGACTGGTTCATGCGTTTAGTCTGCCCATTCATTTGGGGATGATAGCCTGAGGAATAAAGAAGGGTAATGCCCAGCCTCTGGGAAAATGCACGCCAGAACTTTGAAACAAATTGAGTATCACGATCAGAAACAATGGACAACGGAACGCCATGAATACGGAAAATTTATTTTACAAAAATTTCAGCCAAAGTACTAGAATTGGGTAGACCCTTTAGGGGAACAAAATGAGCTTGCTTGGAGAATCTGTCGACAACTTCTAGAATAGTAGTCATACCATTAGACGGGGGAAGATCCACGATTAAGTCGATAGCAATGTGACTCCAAGGACTGTCCGGGACGGGAGAGGTTGTTGAAGACCAGAAGGCTTTTGACGGACTTATTTTGTGCGCAGTCTGGGCAAGAGGAGGTGAAAGCTCTAATGTCCTTTATCATATTGGGCCACCAGAAGGTTCGCCGAATCAGATCCGTAGTCTTCTTAAAACCGGGATGGCCGGCAGATCTGGAGGAGTGACCCCATTCAAGAATTTTGAGATGAAAACGTGGGGCTGCGTAAAGACGACCATCAGGGACCTCTAGCTCTTTGGGGACCTGTGCTTGAGACTCCAAAATCTTATCCAGTATGTCAAAGGACGCGGCAGAGCTATACAATTGGGGGAACAGAATATGCTCCGGGACTTCCTGTGACCTCTCCTCAGTGATAAACTGACAGGACAATGCATCAGCTTTGATATTCTTTGTGCCAGGAATATAAGAGGTGATGAAGTTAAACCTTGAGAAGAACAACGCCCAACGAGCTTGACGGGGCCCAAGATGACGAGCACCTTCAATGTAAGAGATTTTTGTGGTCCGTCAGAATCAGAATGGTTTCCTTGGTTCCTTCCATAAGATGTCTCCATTCTTGTAATGCCATCTTGATGGCCAACAACTCCCTATTCCCCACATCATAATTTCTTTCTGCTGAAGAATTTTTTTTAGAAAAAACCCCACAGGGGTGTAGTTTATCTTCGGGGGTGGTTCTTTGAGAGAGGACCGCATCGGCTCCCACGTCGGAAGCGTCAACTTCCAAGGTAAAGGGGAGGGTGGGGACGGGATGTCGCAGAATGGGAGCCGAGACAAAGGCTCTTTTAAGAGAATCAAAGGCACGGCTGGCCTCCAATGGCCAAGAGGAAGGATCTGCACCTTTTTTGTAAGGGCCGCCCCTTACAAACCAGCAATAAATTTCCTATAATAATTTGCGAAGCCAAGGAAATGCTGAATTGCCTTTAAAGAGTTACTGTAGGTTGTGGCCATTCGAGTACAGAATTGAGCTTCTCCGGATCCATAGTGAACCCCTGGTCCGAGACAATGTATCCCAGGAAGGTGGTTGAGGATTGATGAAAGATACACTTCTCCATTTTGGCGTAGAGCTTGTTGGCCCGTAAACGAGAGAGCACCATCTTGGTATGGAGAAGGTGTTCCTTGAGGGTTTTAGAAAAGATGAGGATATCATCCAAGTAGATAATCACAAAAGAATTCAATAGATCACGAAAAACCTAATTCATAAAGTCTTGGAAGACTGCAGGGGCATTGCACAACCCAAAATGTATCACCAGGTACTCATAGTAACCGCTGTGCGTGTTGAACGCGGTCTTCCACTCTTCACCACTGCGGATGCGAATCAGGTTATATGCCCCCCGTAGATCAAGTGTAGAGAAAATCGTCGCACCTTGCAGCCTATCGAGGAGCTCTGGCATAAGAGGCAAAGGGTAGCGATTCTTGATGGTAATTTTATTTAGGCCACGGAAATCGATGCACGGGCGAAGCGTCCCATCTTTCTTTTTTACAAAAAAGAATCCTGCTCCGGCGGGAGAAGTGGATTTCTGGATGAAGCCTTTTTGAAGGTTTTCTGTGATATACTCGGACATGGCCTCCATCTCAGGCAAAGATAATGGATAAGACCTGGCTTTGGGAAAAGGGGCACCCGGAATAAAGTCAATCGGGCAGTCGAAAGGGCGATGAGGGGGGAGCTCCTTGGATTTGGTCTTACTGAAGACATCCAGGAACTCCGAACAGACGTCCGGTAGGGTGGCATCTTGCGGGGGAAAGGTTTCCAAGACGGCCAATACCGCTGTGAACGGAGGAGGCAATTCCACATGGGGTGATCTCCATTGAACGGGGAACTCGGCAGTCCAATCGATAATGGGATTGTGAAGTTGTAGCCATGGTAAGCCCAGGATGAGTTGAACCGAAGGGGAATGGATGACATCAAACGAAATAAGTTCCAAATGTCCATCCTTCATAGAAAGTTCAATGGAAAGTGTCTCCAAGGAAATAAAGGCTGGCTGCAGGGGTCGACCATCAATAGCCTCTAGGAAATTCCTACAGGAAATAGCCTACAGGAAATTCCTTCTCCCGGAGAGGAATGTTGTACTGGATAGAAAAAGCATGATTCATGAGATTCCCTCCGGATCCAGAATCGAGGAAGGCCAGAGCGGGGGTTTGAACGCTGGCGTACTTAAGGAGGACAGGAAGTAAGATGCGCTTGGGGAGACCCTGTGCGGGAGAAGGGAAAGAAGAGATGGTACCCAGTGAGATCCCCTCATACATCACAGGGTGTTGGTGTTTCCCGGCCTCAAGGGACAACGCGGCAGGATGTGTCCAGGGGATCCACAATAGAAGCACAGGCCCTCGTTCCTCCGACGTAGTCGTTCCGTAGAAAGTTGATGGCTGCCCAGTTGCATGGGTTCCGGAGCGTCCAATGCTGGTAAAGCAAGAGCAGGAGACCTGGAAGTAGAAGTCATAGAAACAGAAGTGCGAGGACGTTGACGTTCAGCCCGCCTTTCCAGAAGTCGTTGATTGACCCTGATGCACAAAGTGATTAAGGCCTCCAATGAGGATGGCCTCTCATGAGCCGCCAGTTCGTCCTTTAAATATTCCGAAAGTCCCTGCCAGAAAGCCGCGGAAAGTGCCCCATCGTTCCAGTCAGTCTGAGCTGCGATTGTCCGGAATTCCAGAGCGTAACGTACCACAGATCTCCGACCCTACGAAATGTGGAACAAGGAGGAAGCAGCCATATCACTACGTCGAGGGGTATCGAAGACTAAACGAAATTCTCTCTTAAAGTTAGGGAAGCTGTAAGTGAGTTCTGGTTTTAGCTCCCAGATTGGTGAAGCCCAGGCCAGGGCGTCCCCGGTGAGAAGGGAAAAAACATAAGCTACCTTGGTACGATCCGTGGGGAAGCGAGAGGGTGATAGTTCGAATTGTATCTCGCACTGATTTAAAAACCCACGGCATGCAAGAGGGTCTCCCACGTATTTACTAGGCAATTCCGAAGAACCTGTTCCTTCACGGGAGACAGTGGGAGAGATAACGGAACTGGAGACATTAATCTGGGGAATCTGAGAGGTTAAGGTAGCAATCTGTTGGTTAAGAGCGGTAACCAGGTTGTCCAAGAAGGTAAAGAGTTTGGAGATAGTGGTTTGGGTATCTTCCACCTCAGGGGGGTCTGGGTCTGTTGGGCTCTGCATAATGTAACGCTCGGCCTGCCCACAAGCCAGACGAGACCCCGGAACTGAGGTGGAAAGGAGAAATACTACACACAACAGTAAACGGGGGCACGGCCGGAGTGTGGAAGTAGCGTAGATGGTCCAGGGAACAAAAATAGAAAGAGTTCAGTACTTGCCAACTCCAGTGTCGAAGGGTAAAGTCCGTAAGCCATTGGTCAAGGTGTAGGGAGAGCAGCGTGGTAGAGTGTCCGTAATGCAGAGAATGGGAAGGAGCGCACGATCTGACGGGAGCAAGGAGAGGACCCAGTTCAAAAAATATAAACTTTAATGTGTCATAGACCTAAAATCCAACGCGTGTCAAACGCTTGTGCGTTCTTTATCAAGGATAACATACACTGTAAAAAACATCCAAATATATACCCCTCTTACCAGCGACCCGTTCGCGCCAAAAGAACCGCATACTGACGTCATGACGGCCGTGCGCGCCAACCCGCGCATGCGTGAACCGCCAAGATGGCAGAAACAGTCAAAAGGGCAGAAGTGGTGGCTAGAGGGTAGGGAGGCAGGAAAACTAACTAAGGGCAAAAACAACGGTAACCCAAAAGGCACAAAAAAATATAAATAGCAAGGATATAATCTTAAAGCTATAAATCATAAATCAGCCCTTAAAAAGAAAGAAGGGAGAAGAAGGAAAAGAAAAATAATAAGAGAATAGAAAAAAAGGGGAGAGAAGAAAAGTAGAAAAGAGAGGAAGAAGGAAGAAGAAAAAAAGAAAGGAAAAGGAAAGAATAAGGCAAAAATAAAACAATAATAAACTAACATTTAAACAAAAAAAGGAATGAATTAAAACAATATGAAATATTAATAACTTGATAAGATAATGGTAATACCGCATAATCTAAATATATAATAATCATAATAAAAATTATTATTAGCAATTCATGAAAAAATGTCTGAAGATAATGTGTTGATAAAAAATGATAAATATAATAACCACAGGAAAACAGACAAAAACAAGGAACCAGAGCTAATCATAAAAATACTGGATAAGGAAACACCAGATCAAAGGAAGTGACTCAAATGCCATTCAATATTCAAACCGAAGGGAGAGCGTGTTCTAAGAATAAAAATCCAATAAGCCTCCCTTCGGTTTAATAAATTGATATGGTCACCATCCCTCATCCTGTTGCGAACCAATATTACATCAATGGCTTTATAAATTGTAAGAGTCAATTTGTAGTTTACCTGATCACATGTGGATGTGGAAAAAGGTATGTGGGTAGGACGATTAGAGCTCTCAAAATAAGAATATTGGAGCATTTAAGACTTATCAGATTAAATGACCTGAATCATCCAGTGTCCAAGCACTTTTCTGAGTGTCGACAGGGAGGCGTTGGTAACTTTTCATTTTTGGGCATTGAATTGGTTCGCAACAGGACATAGGATGGT
Source organism: Ascaphus truei (assembly GCF_040206685.1). Lineage (NCBI taxonomy): Eukaryota > Metazoa > Chordata > Amphibia > Anura > Ascaphidae > Ascaphus > Ascaphus truei. Next base: position 488,220,691 of record NC_134484.1, read on the forward strand.
AGAGCCGTCACAAAGTCCCTTAAGACTTTGTCAATATATATGCTCGAGTTCTCTGTGAGTGACCCTATGCCCGACACTATGGGTCTACCAGGGGGCTTGTTCTTATTTTTATGTATCTTTGGAATACTATAGAATGTTGCTATAGTTGGTTGTTTATTTGTCTAAGACACAAAGGATGTACTAAGATGTCTTGATGGTATACAGGTAAAAGACACTACTCTACTTTTCAGTTTTGACGTAGAGTCACTGTACACCAGTATAAAGCATGATGTGGGTCTATGGGCAGTAAAATATTTCCTGGCTACCAAAAACTCCCCTTTTCAAGATCACAACACATTTATTCTTGAACTCCTTTAATTTATCCTCCAGCATAACTATTATCTCTTTGACTGCAAATACCATCTACAAATAGAGGGAACCACTATGGGCCCTACATGTGCCCCCACATACGCCAACATTTATTTAGGTTGGTGGGAAGAGGTTAGTGTGTTCTCCGAGGCCATGTCACAGTATACCCAACACATCGATATGTGGATCAGATATATTGATGACATTATGCTGCTGTGGCAAGGCAGCAGAGAGGAATTAGACAACTTCCTGGGTCTGCTGAATGCTAATGAGCATAACCGCAGACTAACATCAGAAGTCAGCTTAGAAAGTATTACTTTCCTAGATCTAAAAATTAGCAAAACCTCTGATGGGTATCTCAACCTGCAACTACAAAAAGAACAGCAACTAACAGTTACCTCAGGGCAGATAGTTATCACTCTAAAGCCCTAATTAGGGGGATCCCCACAGGTCAATATCTGCGGATAAGAAGAAATTGTTCTGACCTAAGTACCTTCAAACAACAAGCGAAGGAAATGAAAGATAACTTTTTAGCAAGGGGCTATTCAAAAACACAGTTTAAAACAGCTTATCATAGGGCGGTAACCACACCAAGAGATGAACTGTTATTAGATAAGTCAAAAACCAACAGCAGCAAAGAGATTAGATGCATCAGCACTTTTAATGGTCAATGGAGAGAAATGAATGCGATATTGGGGAAATATTGGCATCTACTCATAAATGATGATGACTTGAAGGTGGTCTTGAAAAGTAAACCATCAGTGGTCTGGAGGAGATCCAAAAATATCCGTGATCTCCTCGTACATAGTCACTATACCAGACAAAAAAACAGAAAATCAGAATACATGGCTAAAGGTAAAAGGTTTTTATAAATGCCATAATTGTAAGGCCTGTGACCATATGAAGGAAAGTAAGAAACCTACACAATTAAGGATGTTATTAATTGTAAAAGTACAGGAGTGATATATTTGATCACTTGTATATGCGGAGCTAAATATGTGGGTAAAACTAAAAGAGAATCGAGAAGGCGAACTTTAGAACATCTGGTTTCCATTAGAAACCTACTGGCTAACCCAGTCTCTAGGCATGTTCGTGAGAAACATGCAGGAAATGTTAGCACCTTAACTTTTCAAGGCATTCATCATATTGCCCCAAGCATCCGTAAGGGGAATATGGGATAGATTACTTCTCCAGTGTGAGGCCAAGTGGATCTATTTATTGCACACTCAATACCCCTCAGGAATCAATGAGGGCTTTGTATATACCCCTTTCCTCTGAATACAGGATCACTCCCCAGAAGTCCCTATTTTTGATCTCATTGTAAACATAAGATCAAATTGCAGCCTTTGCCATATGATTCAATATGAGGTGATACTTATAAGTGAAAAGAAACACTCTAGAGATACTTAGAAGTACAAAATCTATGGGTCCAATCACTAACCATTATTCAGCAGCTCCCTCAGTACAACCGCTAGGGAGCACGGCTCGTAAAAAGCGTCTATCCGGTTGCTATGACAACCGCTAAGTATAAAGGGGCGGACATGTACGTGGCAACATCCACGCCGGAAGAAGTCGCCGCTGGTTTAGCGACGAAACGCACGTCGGGTTAGCCGGCTATTTTTAAGTTTATACAATGTGTCGCAGCAAGCTTTTAAGGTCTATCCATCCGATACTTTTGATATACAGACGTAGTAGTTCTTATGAGTACCCATTTGGCAGTATGGACGCCACTATGAAGCGGTGCAATATATGACTCAGCTTTCATTGCCAAGACAGGCACAGCAGTACACCGTTACTACAACATACGGTCCTATGATATAATGTGAAATATATGAACACACCACCTACATTGTGAGGGGGGCTCTCTGGAGCTCGGATTTGCCACTGTAATATTAATTTACAGGATAAAGAGGCAATATTGAATGTACATTTAATTTGTTACTACACCATATTTACCTTAATATACGGGGCCCATGATATACTGTGATCTGCAACAGCATAATATCTGAACCATGAGAGGGGTCTTTCTGGAGCATTAATTTGCCATTGTATTAACAATTCTTACGGTATATGGGCAACACTGTATGTCCATGCAGATCATAAGCCCTGTTTTATGGCTAACACGATCCACTTATGACCACGAATTTTGGTCTTATGATATATTATGATCTGCAAGAGTATACCATCTGAATCGTGAGAGGGGCTCTTTGGAGCTCTGACGTATTACTGTAACTACAATTCACACGATACATGGGCAATACTAAATGTACATGCAACTCACAAGCCCATAAGTAGGGTATACACACACTAAAACACTGAAATACACGTCAGGGTTTGTGTTTATTTGTACAGACAGTTTTAGCAGAATACTGTTATTACACCATACTTACATGTGTACAAGGATCCTATGATATGCTGTGACTGGGAACAGCATACAACCGGAATCAGGAGAGGGGCATTTTGGAACACCTATTTGCAATTGTAACAACAATTTACACGGTATATGGGCAATATCATATGTCCATGCAGTTCATAAATCCACTCTGTGGCTAAGACGATCTACTGATTTTACCCTACTGTGGAGATCATATAAATCTAAACACTTACCCATGAGATCATAAGATATGTACCAGGTGTGTAGGTCGACATAGCTTGTAGGACACCTATATGCTAAGACTCAGAGAATACTCTAATCATTGACTATATGACCACGAGTCTTTGTCCTCCTCACCCCTATTCTAATTAAATGGGGATTTTCTAACATCTGAACTACGAGAATACACATTATTGTCTGTAGATGTCATTCACCTACTTGCTACTTTTAGTTAAACATTCACAACACATTTAGATTTCATCATAAGAATATAAATAAAGCATTTTTTATTTTATTTTTAGTATTAATTGTTAGTGTATAACCCTGGTAAGACCGAACATTATATTATAAACGTTTGGTCTGTGGTGCGCCTTGTAAAGGGAGTCTTTATGTGGATTGTGTCTCTTTGACACATTCCATTTGCTATATGTCCATTTCAGTACCACTCCCTGGCAGCACACAATAGGCACATTGAGTTAGAGCGAGGTATCTCTTTTTTCTGTTTACTTATTGCCTAACCCTGATTTTATTACTTATCTAACGTTACCTAGTTCATATCTCTTACCTAACTCTCATCTACTATATGTGTTACATGCCAAGCGTGTATTTAATGCCCACCTGTGCCTGCCCTTATACCCATAAACATTATTTATATATTATTATTTACATTATTTGCAAACTCACATTATATAGCATAGTCTGTAACAACATACAATTTATGTGACATATAACTTATATTGTATAACTTATCTTCCCAAGATCTCCGAACTTTCTTTAGCAACTTACTGATATAACTATAAACTATACAACCTCTCCATCCCTAATCTCTAATTCCCCATAAGCGACTAAGACTAATAAATCTGAGCGTATGATCCTTTAGCCTATACCCTGTAACTTAACTAGCTATATTTACTAACGTAACTACAACTGTGAACAGATACAAACCAGCGCCCAAAAGGAAGTGTCCAATAAGTCCAACAAATGTAGTCCAAAAAGATAAGGGGAAGACAGGATCCAGATAGTTCAATCAAAAGGAAATCTCCATTCCAGGGGTCCGTGACATAGGGACAGAGACAAGAAAAAAATCATAGTGTAACTTGTAAAAGTTAAAATCAGACAAACAACACAAAACACATCGCAAAGAATATAACAATTAACACTAAAGCTGAAAATATAATATCTATTTATTAAAACAACGGAGCCTGCTGAAGCGGGTCATCAAGGGGTTAAAACCCAAAACACTACTTACAACAGCTTTTGTGTTATTAACTACAACTGTGCTCAACGCCATGTAACCTTCCTTGTTTCATCAGTCCGTGTGTTTCCTATGATAAGGTTTATGGGAGAGTGACCGCATGCCTGATACCCCCCTGTGTCCCCCTATCCCCCCCCCATGCAACCCATATGCCCCCCCCATACACCCGATATGCCCTCCCATATCCCCCGTATGCCCTCCCATGTCCCCCATATGCCCTCCCCCAAACACCCCCCATGTCCCCCCAAACACCCATGTCCCCCCCAAACACCCCCCATGTCACCCATACATCCCCATGTACTGTCCCGATCATAGCCTTCCTCCCGGGCGGGACATGCTGTGTTCCGTGACTTTTACACAGCCACCCCTCCCTCTCCACCTTCCAGCTAGAGAGAAAAAAAAGAACAATGTTCTATGAATCGTTGCTACCAATATATAATGAAAAGTTCCAATATGTATATGTTGAAACAATATGGATCTTGCTTGAAGAAAGGATACTCATAATACCAAATTGTCTGGTACATGTTAGCAAGGCAAACTATAAACAGTATAACTACTGTAGGCCAAACTACTGTAAGTCACTTATTTATACTGTATACAGTATACTGTATTGTAACTACTGTATATACTGTATAACTATACTACTGTAGGTTAGACATCCTGTATTGGATTTAATTTATTTATAAAATATTTTACCAGGAAGTGATACATTGAGAGTTACCTCTTGTTTTCAAGTATGTCCTGGGCACAAAGTTAAGACAAATAATACATGGTTACAAATACAGTTACATAAATGAACAGGGTATACATTATATACAAGACACTGCATTTACAGTTAAAGAAAATATATATTATGGGCGTATGAAACAGTTACAGACCAGATTAAAATACTTAATACTGTATACTGTACAGTAGAAAGTGGAGAGGAAGAGCTGATATAAAATAGTTATTTTGAGTGCCATACTTACCTGTTTCATACTTACTTGCACTTACCATACTACAGTACAGTACCTTACTATTTTCCTGTGGCCTGCCCATTACACTTTAATGGAAAACAAGTCTGGAGATCTTGAATTGGGGGGGGGGGGAGGTGAATTAAAACAATGAGAAACGGTGACAGAGGCTTCACATTCTACTCGCACCCGCATTACAGCTACAGTAGAATCGATTACTTCTTCATATCAAATAGACTGGTTCCGCAGATCTCCTACTCAGGAATCCATGATATTTCATGGTCAGATCATGCACCGATTGAGCTGAGGTGCTCTCAAATTACATTGGCCAGCCCAGGAGCAAACTGGAAACTAAATGAATCTTTAATTAAGATCCCCGAAGTAGCACAAAACATAAAAGACGAGATTTCGCAATTCTTTAAGACAAACATAGGCAGTGTGGAGTCCCATGTCACCTTATGGGAGGCTCACAAGGCCACAATGAGAGGGGTCCTGATTAATATAGCATCAGGAAGGAAAAAAGCAAGGGAGGCCAAAATGACTCAGCTGCGAGAGAAGCTCCATGAACTCTCTATACTGCATAATCGAACGGGTAGAGAGACGACATTAAAGGAGTTGAAGGATGTAAGAATAGAACTTAACCTACTCCTTACTTCCCAGGCTGAAATGTCACTGAGTTGGACATAAAGGAAATTTTTTGAAAAATCGAACAAGCCAGATACCATGCTAGCTAGGAAAATTCGCAACAAACCACAAAACTACACCATCCACTCAATTAAAACTAGAACGGGAGACTTGACTAATCCCAAACACATAGTTGAGGAGTTTAGAGCATATTATGAAAGATTATACGACGGGCAGAAGGTGAGGCATAACGATAAAACGAGGAAAGCTTTGGAAAAATTCCTAGCGGACTCGGGTTTGCGGAAAATAACAAGGTTGGAGCGAGAGTTTCTAGGAAAGGAGTTCACCGCGGAGGAACTGCTAGAAGTAGTTACGAACCATAAACCTGCAAAAGCTCCGGGCCTAGACGTTTTTTCGAATCTATATTATAAAAAATATATAGGGATTCTGTCCCCGCACTTATTACGGATGTTTAACCATATCCTAGCAGGGGGGTCCTTTTCAGACATGATGCTGCAGGCGTCCATCTCGGTGATTCATAAACAGGGCAAAGATCCCACCAATTGTCCAAGCTACAGGCCGATCTCATTAATTAACTCAGATATCAAAATTTACTCCAAATTAATGGCCAATAGATTGAGTTCAATTCTTCCTAGGCTGAATCACACGGATCAAGTTGGTTTTACCACAGGTAGGCAAGCGGCCGATAACACCAGAAGAATAGTAGATACCATTGACTATATTAATGCCAATAAAATCCTGGGCATCATATTAAGCCTCGATGCTGAAAAAGCCTTTGATAGAATTGACTGGCCCTACCTGGATGCCACGGTTGCAGCGTTTGGAATGGGGGACACGGTATCTTGGGCAATCAAAGCGCTATACACGAACCCGACAGCGCGGGTAATCCATCAGGGGTTCCCATCAGGCGCACTGAAAATTAAAAGTGGTACGAGACAGGGTTGCCCACTCTCGCCCTTGTTGTTCGCCCTATGCATGGAACCACTTGCAGCTCACATTCGGAGTAATAAAGATATCACAGGAATCCAAATCCACTCTCAGGAGTACAAGACCGCATTATATGCGGATGATGTTATATTGACACTCTCTAGGCCCCTGGTCTCTCTACCCAACCTCTTTGACCTCCTGGAAAAGTTTAATACGATCTCAGGGTTTAAAATCAACCAAACAAAATCGGAAGCGCTAAACCTAAACCTCCCAAAAGACACAGAAAAACTAATAGAGATTAACTTCAATTTGAATTGGCAACCCAAAACGATTAAATACCTAGGAGTTAATCTCACAAAGGTGGTCAAATTGTTATATAAGGCAAACTACCCTAAACTCTTGCAATCTTTGAGAAAGGAGTTTAAGGAGTGGGCGACGTATGGTATCTCCTGGATTGGAAGAATTTATAGCGTAAAGATGAACCTTCTCCCCAGACTACTATATCTTTTTCAGACACTCCCCATACCTTTAGAGAGGGCAGACCTCAAGAATATGCAGGCCCAGATTTTTAAGTTTATCTGGAAAAATAAAAAAGCTAGGATACCAGCAAAAACATTAGTGAGGCCCAAATCCGCAGGCGGACTGGCGGTACCTTGCTTGTTCTCATACTATAGAGCGGCACAATTGGCCCAAATTATTTACTGGCACACAGACCCGAAATTATGTAGGTGGGTGGAGCTGGAGAGGGATATCTGTGCCCCACTAGAAATTCAGAATTTGATTTGGTACCCTAAACTTAAGACTAAAGCAGATCTCGAGACCGCTGTCCTCAATGATCAACTCATTTGCAGTCTGGGAAGCCACCAAATTTAAATGCGCCCTGACCACGAGGAGCTCACTGATGACCCCATTATTTGGAAACCCGGACTTTGCTCCAGGGATGGACGAGGGACACTTTTGACTCTGGAAACAGAGTGGGTACGGGAGGCTGAGGGATCTGGAGGGCAGAATCACTATTCAGACATTTACACAGATTCAGTCAGATAAGGGCATTCCTAACACAGAATTCTTCAGATACCTCCAGATCCGGGCATTTTATACCAAACACACTAACCGTCCTAACGTGACTAATTTTGAAACGCTCTGTGCACGGGGGCACGCAGCACGGGGACTTATCTCTAGATTGTATAGGGAAGTGATCGATCCTGGAGAGAGCAGACAGAGACTTGACTACATGACACAGTGGGAGAGGGATCAGGGAGATACATTAGAGGACGAGGACTGGTTAGAAATCTTTGAAGCGGCAGCAAGAACCTCGATCTGCACGACATTTGAAGGAGAACTCATATAAAGTTCTAATGAGGTGGTACCTCACCCCAGTTAGGTTATCTAAATTTGTACCAGGTTACTCCCCCTTGTGCCCTAGACAATGTGGAGAGCCTGGGGACTTGTTGCACATGCTGTGGTCTTGCCCTCGTTTGCGCCCGATCTGGGAACAAATACAGAAATGGCTAAAGAGGATTTTGGGCCTCGAAATTCCTCTGGATCCCTGGTTATTTCTATTAAATACACCACTGGAGGGCCTGTCGAGAGCAGGAAATAAACTAGTCGCCCATTTTGCGACAGCGATGAGATGGGAGACAGCGGCATTGTGGAACAAAAACACGACTCCATCGATAGATAAGATTCGGAACAGAATTTGGTTCATCTGCCAGATGGAGAAATTGACAAGTTTGGTCAATGATACTGGCTCAAATTTTCTAAAAGTCTGGTTTCCGTGGCTGGCGCAAACCGACATCACAGGGGTGAGCAATGCCACCATTTGGCTGTGATAGCGCAAGGTGAGTTCTCCTTCAACGCATGGCAGTAGTCGCACCAAAAGGACGGACATGACTGTTAGGGACAATTGCAGCCTCAGGCTAAGGGGTTAGCTAGGACGCACGTGGAGTTCGAGAGGTCTGGAAAAATGGCGGCTCATGGCAGAACCTGTAGCGGTGGCAGCAGGGGTCCCCCCCTTCCCCACCCCCCCCCCCTTCCCCATCCCCCGCTCCCCTGGTGTGTGTCCCCCTCCCCCCCTGAGTCTTTGTGTAAGTGTGTTTATGTGTGAATAGAAGTGGCAGTAAACACAGCAAAGAAGTTGACACGTTATACTATGCTTTATAACCGCTGTATCTGAAAACTTAATAAAACATAAAGTTGAAAAACAAACAAAAAAAAAAAAAACAATGAGAAACGGTTACCGAACTTACTCCTGTGGCATCTTAACCCAGTTGATACCGCTGGCAAGAATATGGGCAGGAGACGCGGTGTGTTTCAGATCATTGTCCTGGAAGAAACGGTGATCAGATAGGAAATCACGAGTAATGTATTCAACAATCTCTGGCACTATTTTCTCTTGGAGAAATACTTTATTCATGATTCCTGGAACAAGAAAAAAAAATTTAACACTAGGTTGGGATGGGGGGGGACTCGCTATCCCGGTCCCATGAGTATCCCCCCTCCCCTCCTTACCTTCCCTCCTCCCTCTTCTCTCTTCTCCTTCTGTCCTTTCCTCTCTCTATTCTTTCATTTATCTCTACTGGGATATGCAAGGGGACTCTGTCTTTCAAAGAAAAATTGAAAAAGGGTTCATGGTTTAAGGAATCTCTGGAATTAGTACAGAGTACTCTGTCTGAGTACAAGGTTCTGGGACTTTGTACTGTATATCAAAAATGCTGTAAAGATACCCCCTTGAAACGCTGTTATATTACTAATTTGTTTAACCCTGTGACAACCAATAAAAAAGTTTGAAACAAAAAACACACTTGTATAGGTATAACAGTTTTACTGCAGACTAATAATAACATTCCAAAACATACACGCCTTGCAGGGCCGTACCCCTTCACCGTGCCCCCCTCTGCACTGTGATCTCACCCTCGTGGGGTTTAATCACAAGTACTAAAATGCCTGAGCACCCAACACTCTGTTGTCCACGGAGTCAATCACCCTCCGACGTGTGTGTGACATCGCTGCCCCACTAACCCATGTATGGTTGGTGCACTTGGTGAGATGAAATACCTGCCGGATTTGTCCACATCTGTGCGCTCATTATGAATATGGGATCCACGGATCTGAAGCGATGAACCGCGATGCCTCCGCCTCTACGTTGGGTGGGTCCTGCGTCGATTGTACCACCTTAGAGTCTCTGTGGGCATAGATGGATGATCTGGTCCCAGATCCCCCTGGTCCAGGATGCAGACACGTCCTAGCTTTCTCCTTATGCTCTGGCTCTACTGGGCAGTGTCCCTGCAGCAACCACAAGCTACACAGGGGAGACATGGCCTAGCTGGGGCCCAATAGGGGAGATCTGGCCTCTTACACCTTCCTTGTCCCAGCTCCGACTGGCATGGCTTGCAGCGAACAAAAAGTATCTATCTGTAGAGCAGGAGGATTCAGGAGTCCTATTGGCTGATACGCGCTATGTGACTCTGCTCATGCCATAATTTTGCCTATATTCATCCTTTGGATCTGTATCACCATCAGCTTATATTGGCTGCCACCGTGCTAACTGAGCGATTTCTGCGCTGGTAAGAGACTGTAAGGGACTCTCCTTCTTCCTCCCTATTGATTCCTCCATTGCCACGAGAACTGTGACGTCACTCCGCTACACCACGTGACGGAGCGGCATCGTGGCACGCTGTGTAAGCCCCTGCAGTTGCGGAAGTGTTTGCAGAGCATTTCCAACAGCTCTGGACTGCCCTAAGATCATAGCAGCTGGGAAAAGCAGCGAATCTACACAGGAGAGACGGGGGACTGTAGGGGAATTCCCCTGGAGGCAGTATATCACCGGTTGAGGAGCGGTCCCACTAAGTGTCTGAATCTGCAGTATTACCAGGCTGCTTGAAAGGAATCCCCTTGTGAGCAGCGTCCTGCTGTGTGAGGAGTGCATGAAGGATCCCATGCCCCAGAACCATCATAGAGGCTCCTGCAGAGACAGCTGAGTGCCAGACCGTCCTGTTTTACAGCTACAGAGTGGTAACCAGTGTTATATGCACTAAATGCACATGTTATTTCTATCTGATTTCTATCTATTTGGCGTTGTGCGCTGTTTTCTTTTTGTTTCCATTTCTTAGAGTGTGTGGGGTGCTGAGCCACCCCTAATGTTTAAAGCAGCAGACGCCCATATCAACCACACGGTTATGTTATAATTTAATTATCTAATCACTTATTCACTGTGGTATTGTGGTTTACTTTATTTATATATGGTTTAGTCACTGCACTGTATTCAATTATAATAAGGAGATAGATAGTAGCGCACAGTTTATTTCTGTTTTTCCGCTCATGGGATATGTAGTCCCTGCTTGGAGCCTCCACCTATTGGCCACCATTTGCGCGATTGTCCTGCGAATTCGCAGCGTTTTGCACACATGCAATTGCCTCTAAGATGGCGGTGCCTGCAAAGGTAGCTGTCAGCGACGCGATCGCCATTGCAACCTGCTCCGTGCCTCAGTTCCCACCCACAGCCCTCCCCATTCTCTGTTGTCGGTCACAGCCGCAGCGGCAGGTAAGGGAATGAAGGGGAACCCGGGAGGAATCAACAGGGTCAACGGGAGCCCCATGCTATGCACCTCTGCACACATCTTACACAAAGATACGCCCTTTCCTCTGTTGCTCAACTGCTAAAAGTCTGACACAGACCCTCATTCTCTCCCGTCTCGATTACTGTAACCTCCTGCTGACCGGCCTTCCTGCCTCTCACCTGTCTCCCCTATAATCTATCCTAAACGCTGCTGCCAGAATCACTCTACTCTTTCCTAGATCTGTCTCAGCGTCTCCCCTGCTGAAATCCCTCTCCTGGCTTCAAATCAAATCCCGTATCACACACAATTCTCCTCCTCACTGTTAAAGCTTTACACTCTTCTGCTTCTCCTTACTGTACATCTCAGCCCTAATTTCTTGCTACTGTATACACTATCCCAACTCTTGCGTTCTGCTCAAGGATGTCTTCTCTCTACCCCTTTCGTATCTAAAGTCCTCTCCTGCCTTAAACCTTTCTCACTGACTGCCCCACACCTCTGGAATGCCCTTCCCCGCAGTATCCGACTAGCACCCTCTCTATCCACCTTTAAGACCCACCTTGCTTAAGGAAGCATATGAGTAGCTCCATGGCTGATAATTTACAACCTGCAGACACACTTACCAGAACGCCCTCCTACTGTCTCTGTACGTACTTCCTACCAACCAATTAGATTGTAAGCTCTTTGGAGCAGGGACTCCTTTTCCTAAATGTTACTTTTATGTCTGAAGCACTTCTTCCCATTATGTTTTATTTGTATTATTTGTTATTTATATGATTGTCACGTGTATTAATGCTGTGAAGCGCTATGTACACTAATGGCACTATATAAATAAAGACATAGATACATACCCTGTGTAAGCACTTGGGCGACAAGGTTTTCTTACTGAGAAACATTGTATACACCCTGCACATGGGAAAGGTTTCTCCCCTGTGTAAATGCTCTGGTGTCTGAGGAGTGTCCTCCTATTACGGAATTGATTATGATGTAATCCCCTTTTATGAATTGTTTGGTGTGTGTTGAGGTGCCTCTCAGGGCTGAAATGTTTCCCAAATTATGTACAATTAAAAAGTTGCTCCCTTGTGTAAATCTGCTGGTGTAACAAGAGGTCCCACTTTGTATAAAATGGTTTAGAACACTCTGAACAAGCAAATGATTTCCCCTGTGTGAATCGTGTGGTGTGTGAGGTCATTCATCCAAGAAACGTTTTGCCTATACTCTGTCCATGTGAAATGCCTCTCCCTGCAATAATTTGTTGGTTTCTGAAGAGATGACCCTTAACACTGAATTGTTTCCCACACTGAACAAGCAAATGGTTTCTCCCATGTAAATACTTGGGTGTGACAGGAGATCACACTTTGTACTGAATTGTTTCCAACACCCTGAACTAGGGTTATACAATAACAAAAATACTTCCCACCATAAGAGTATTAAGTAATTTATCGTGATAACAATATTCAGCAATATATTAACACCCAATAGAAAGCAAAAAAAGCAAAAGTCCTCAAAATGTTCAAGGTCATTTATTGTGAAACATATTTCTTATACAAATGCATTTCATTCTTAATAAAATGTAAAAAAGCAAATACATTTTAGTATATTTTAAGAACAGCAAATGATTCCATGAAAATGTTACACTAACTATAGCCACACTAAAGCCCCTTTCTTCACCATTTATTTTTATTTATTTATAAAATGTTTTACCAGGAAGTAATACATTGAGAGTTACCTCTCGTTTTTACATATGTCCTGGGCATAGAGTTAAGATGACAAATAATACATGGTTACAAATAGTTACATAAGTGAACAGGGTATACATTATATTCAGGACATTGTATGCACAGTAAGAGATAATACAGGTAAACCTCGTTATAACGCAGTTTTGACGTGGCTCCCGTTTTAAAAAATTTTTTTTTTTGTACACTGCACACTCACTGCACACTCACTGCACGCACACACTCTGACTGCACGCACACACTCACTGCACACTCCCACTGCACGCACACACTCACTCACTGCACACTGCTCACAGCACTCAGCTCTCACAATACAATCACATGTCAGCAGCCCACCCCCCCCTCACATGTCAGCAGCCCCCCCCCCTCACATGTCAGCAGCCCACCCCGCCTCACATGTCAGCAGCCCACCCCCCTCACATGTCAGCAGCTCACCCCCCCCCTCACATGTCAGCAGCTCACCCCCCCCCTCACATGTCAGCAGCTCACCCCCCCTCACATGTCAGCAGCTCACCCCCCCCCCCTCACATGTCAGCAGCCCACCCCCCCCTCACATGTCAGCAGCCCACCCCCCTCACATGTCAGCAGCCCACCCCCCCCTTACATGTCAGCAGCCCACCCCCCTCACATGTCAGCAGCCCACCCCCCCTTACATGTCAGCAGCCCACCCCCCCCTCACATGTCAGCAGCCCACCCCCCACCAGCCCGTTTTTCACACACACCTCCCCAGCAGCCCGTTTTACACACACACCTCCCCAGCAGCCCGTTTTACACACACACCTCCCCAGCAGCCCGTTTTACACACACCTCCCCACCAGCCTGTTTTACACACACACACACACACACACACACACACACACACACACACACACACACACACACACACACACACACACACACACACACACACACACACACCACCCCCCCACCTACCATAGATCAGCTCAGCACCGGTACTAAGCCTAAGCCCCGCCCCCTCATGCTCTGACCTCTCCGGAAGAAAAAAAACCACACGGCTGCCGGGGGCTGGGTGGGAGAGGGAGGGGGCTGGGAGGGAGGGGAGAGGGAGGGGGCTGGGAGGGAGGGAGGAGGGATGAATCGCCGCCGTTTTTTTAAACTTTTTTTTTCATTTATTTAATTAACTGGCTCCCGGCCAGAGTCAAAGTCATTGCGGGCCCCACAGAGAGGCCAGACGGGCCGCATGTTGTGCAGGCCTCTTCCTTCCCTCCTCGCTCCCGATCAGGCGAGCGGCGGCCATTTTTTTTTAAAATTAGCGCAACCCCGTTACTAACGCGGTGGTCTCGGGGTGGACCCCGAGGACCGCGCTATAACGGGGTTTACCTGTATATATTAAAGGCGTATGTAACAGTTACAGACCAGATTAAATGTGAGACTGCCTTAGTTTTGAAAGAACTTAAACTGGTGGTGGATACGAGAGTCTCCAGTAGGTTGAACAGTTTTGGGGTGCATGGTAAGAAAGTTGATAATTATCCCCTCGACCCCTTCTCCAGTACACATTAATAGGGCATGGGAAGGCGTGGGTTAATGGGCATGGGGAAGGAGGGGGTCAAGAGGCATGGGTGAGAGCCGAGAGAAATACGGGGGAGGAGAGAAAGGGGTTGAGTCATGGTGGAAGGGATAAGAGGCATTGCAGAGGGGAAGTGGTTAATATGGAGGGGTGAGATTACCAGCAGGAGGATTCCTTATAGCTGCAGCATGTGATAGTCAAGGAGCTCCCAGACTCGCTCCCACTCCACTGTCTCTACCAGACCCACACTCAGTCCTCTCTCTGACACAGTCCCCACCCCCACGCCTCCCTGCCAGACCCACCCTACGCCTTCCTGCCAGACCCACACCCCACTCTGCAGCTGCTAGGAATGCCATGGCAAGAAGTAATGGCAAGTATTGCGTTACCGTCCATTTTTATTACTGCAGTATGTGGCGGTAGGCGTAGCCGGTCTTCATTAATAAAGGTGGAGCCCGGCTGGCTGCCCCTGAAACCATATGGTATGGGCTGAGTGTCAGCTCTTGGGTCTAATATTGTACCTTACTGTGTTGCCTGTAATTTTGTTCCTCTGTTATACTGTCCCCCCATAGGGTTATAAACTAGGAACTGTGTATGTGGTGTTAACTGTGTAAGCCCAGTGGGCCACTTAATGCATTATCTGTGTATTCCCTTTGCCTCATGGGCCTGCGACTGCCTGTGCAAACTGTAAGTGGGTTATCTTGTATGGGTGGCCTCTTATGAGAAATAGCTGCAGGGCAGGGGCTTCTGGAACATGAGGGAAAAGGGGGGGCATATTTTAACCTGTCTTGCCTGCCAGCAAGGTATTCTTAGCTGGTGTCTTAGAGAAGAGAAGGTTTTAGAACCCCACATGATAGGTGCAGATGGTGGAATGCAAGCTCTTGTGTCTAAATGTTGGTTCTCTGTGTTTTAAAACTGCAATGCATTGTGTTTGTCCTGTGATTTAAACCCAGGTTGGTGACAAAAGGCAGTGTGAATTAGCACGTGAATTACATGTGAATTAGCATTTCAAAGTATATTCTGTAAGGAAGTGTACTTTATATTGTGTTTTAATGTTTACTACTGTATAAGGTTCTATACAGAAAGCACAGGTATATGGAAGATGCTAGCTAGTTTGCATAAAATCCATAGTTCAAAGAGGAGAGGAATGGCAGAGGGGGGAAAACCATTTGGTGAGCAGAATATTCAGATTAGGATGTCTTTGTTTTACCTAGAACCACGGAGCCAGGGAAAAACGGCCCTATATGTCAAAACTGATAAGCAAGGTTTCTATTGGCAAGTTTTGAATTTATACCTCCTATCAGTGAATGCGTAATTTCAATCCCTGCTGTAATTGGCTATTACACTCCTCAATGATCTAGATAGGAATCCAGCCTATATAAAAGCGTGCAGTAAAAGCAGCTCTCTCTCTCTTTTTCCTGTTGGAGATCTGAAGACGAGCGGCTGCTGGCGGGCCTCTCAAAGGTGCTTCTGTGAAAGAACTATTCACACAAGGAAGCATGTGGAGGCCTAGCCAGTAGGCTGGAAACGGTCCAGGAGCCCAGAACCAGGGCCCTATCAAGGTAAACCTTTGTGGAAGCAGGCGCCTTGCAACTAGGAAAGCGTAGATCTCCTTCTCCAGACCCCAGTAAGTGTGTATATTCGATTTCTTGTATTTCTGTGTGTTTCCGAGGTCTTATCCGAATAAACCACAATTTATTTTACTGCCTGTTTTGCCTTGTGACTGATCCCTTAAATATAAAGGTGTATTTGGTCTGCCCTACCATGACACAGTATTACTATGCTACTGGTATATTTCCCAACCCTACTTTGAACAATCACATATTTTATCTCATGTATGAATCCTCATGTGTGTAAGGAGGCTGATCCTCTGTGAAAAGCTTTTCCCACGCTATGTACATGTGAATAGTTTCTCCCCTGTATGAGTCCTCTGGTGTCTGAGGAGGTTACTCTTAATACGGCATTGTTTCCCACACTCTGTACATGTGAATGGTTTCTCCCCTGTATGAGTCCTCTCATGGTTGAGGAGCCCTGTCTTCTGAGAAAAGCTTTTACTACACTCTGTACATGTGAATGGTTTCTCCCCTGTATGAATCCTCTGGTGTCTGAGGAGGGTCCTCTTAGTACTGAATTGTTTCCCACACACTGTACATGTGAATAGTTTCTCCCCTGTATGAATCCGCTCATGGATGAGGAGATCCACCTTCTGACAAAAGCTTTTAATACACTCTGTACATGTGAATGGTTTCTCCCTTGTATGAGTCACCTGGTGACGGAGGAGGTTTATCTTAATACTGAATTGTTTCCCACACACTGTACATGTGAATGGTTTCTCCCCTGTATGAATCCGCTCATGGATGAGGAGATCCACCTTCTGAGTAAAGCTTTTACTACACTCTGTACATGTGAATGGTTTCTCCCCTGTATGAATCATATGGTGTCTGAGAAGAGTGCTCTTAACTGTGAATTGTTTCCCACACTCTGTACATGTGAATGGTTTCTCTCCTGTATGAATCCGCTCATGTTTGAGGAGATCTGCCTTCTGAGAAAAGCTTTTACTACACTCTGCACATGTGAATGGTTTCTCTCCTGTATGAATAATCTGGTGTCTGAGGAGGGTCCTCTTAGTACCTAACTGTTTCCCACACACTGTACAAGTAAAATGAGTCACTGCTGTCTGAATCATCTGGTGTGAAAGAAGTTTCCCCTTCAGTGAGAAACCGCTCCCACCATCTGCACATGTAAAGGTTTGCTCCCTAGCGGGGACACAAAGGTGTGTGAGCAGGTCCCTGTCCAGTGAGAAGCTTTTGCCACACTGACAACAGAGAAAAGGCTGAGCACCATGGCTTCTTCTTAAATCTCTCGCATACCTTTTGCTGGACCCATATTTAGAGTCCGTCTCTGCTGTGTGCTGTACAATGTCTGTAAGTTCACCACCATGTGGCACTGGTTCCTTGTATTTGTCTAAAATGTGGCAGGAGTCATTGTTTTTTGGCACTTCTGGGTTGCGAGGAGTCAGACAGCTTCTGGATGTATCAGAGCTCAAGTTCTGTTCCCCATTCAGGCCGTTCTCTAACAGAAGTAAACAAAAAAGACAGAACAAATGTTTTAAATCTGTAAATCAAATTACTGAACGCAAATTACAAATCCAAAACACTGAAGAATTTATTTCACCAATACATAATTAACAAAATATTCTCTTCACCCAGGGTTTTTAAAATTGTGGAACATTTTGGCACATGGACATCTAGTGACCCCTAATGACTGTGGTGGTTCCCGGAGGCCTGAAATGTATTTGTAGCAGCTCTCACAGTGAAATCATTGCTACATATAGAATAGATCATGTATTTATTACTGTATTCATTATTTAAGGATACATGTACATCCTCCAAATAATTAACATTGAAAATGCCCATGAGAAGTAAAGTTAAGGAACTCCTGGTCTATCATATTAGTGCGTTAATAATATCAACTAAACCAGACAGCAACCTATAGGGTAAAGATACTGTAGATGCCCATGTATGTATGTCTTTATTTATATAAGGCCAGCAGTGTACTCAGCGCTTTACAGCAGAAACAATACAGTACAGGGAATTATAATACAATAAGTGCAACAAACAAAATCAGACAATAGGAACGGAAATCCCTGCCCTGGAGAGCTTACAATCTAAGTGATGCAGCGACTACACTGCCCATGTAATCTTCTGCCATAAGACCCACAAACTAAACTGCTCCATTTTGTGTAAAGTCACAAATACTATTCATATAATTTCCCAAGCACGCAGCCTTGGTGTAATATTTGACTCCTCTCTTTCCTTCTTCTCTCACATTCAAAACAAAGAAAAAAGGAGCACTGCAGAAAAGAAGAACTGGAGGCAATAGTAGAAAATAAAAAAGAGTTACTGAAACACACAGCCTAAGTTAAAAGAGAAACCTCCAACGCGTTTCTCGCCGTGAGTGCTTTATCTAAGAGTGGTTTCCTGAGTCTAGAGAGTGTCACGTTTTAGGCACTCCCCGCCAGAAACACTGCCTACCTGTATCCCAGGTAAAAAAAGTCCCATGGGAACAAAACAGTCCGGGGAAAATGTAACCACGGAAAGAAGGCAGAATAACTGTGGGGAAGAAATCCAGCAAAAGGACACAAAGAATACAATAATAATAAACTTACAGAAGACTTCACAAGAGCAAATAAAGAGGGTTCCCCATAAGGTGCAAACCATTCATAAGCCTCAAGAATAGAAAGGCCAGATTAGACTTTGCCAAAAAATATCTCAAAAAGCCAGCCCAATTCTAGAACACATTCTTTGGACAGATGAAACCAAGATCAACATGTACCAGAATGATGGGAAGAAAAAAATATGGAGAAGGCTTGGAACAGCTCATGATCCGAAGAATACCACATCATCTGTAAAACACGGTGGAGGCAGTGTGATGGCATGGGTATGCATGGCTTACAATGGCACTGGGTCACTAGTGTTTATTGATGATGTGCCAGAAGACAGAAGCAGCCGGATGAATTCTGAAGTGTATAGGGATATATTGTTTGCTCAGATTCAGCCAAATTCAGTGAAGTTGATTGGACGGCGCTTCACTTTACAGATGGACAATGACCCAAAATAATTTGAGAAAGCAACCAAGGAGTTTAAGGCAAAGAAGTGGAATATTCTGCAATGGCCAAGTCAATCACCTGATCTCAACCCGATCGAGCATGCATTTCACGTGCTGAAGACAAAACTTACGGCAGAAAGACCCACGAACAAACAACAACTGAAGACAGCTGCAGTAAAGGCCGGGCAAAGCATCACAAAGGAGGAAACCCAGCGTTTGGTGATGTCTATGCGTTCCAGACTTTAAGCAGTCATTGCATGCAAAGGATTCTCAACAAAGTATTAAAAATGAGCATTTTATTTATGATTGTGTTAATTTGAGCACCTGAAATAAAGGGACTGTGTATTCAAATGGTTGCAATTCCTAAACGTTTCGTACGATATTTTTATTCAACACCTTGAATTAAAGCTGAAAGTCTGCACTTCTATTGCATCTCGGTTGTTTCATTTAAAATCCATTGTGGTGGCGTACAGAGCCAAATTATGAAAATTGTGTCAGTGTCCAATTATTTCCGGACCTAACTGTACATAATGAATAAGATGTAAATAAATACACTGAGAAAATTGCCATATTAAGGATACAATACTACTCCTCAAATGTGACTAGAGAGAGACACATATGTATCTCAATGATAGAAACAAATGTATATGAAACACACACAGTATTATATAACCTGAGAATGGGCAAAGGAATAATATAGCTTAGAGAAAATGTTTTAGGTCCCATTCTGTATTAATCCCAAAAGGGGATAGAGTATTAAGTGAGTGGATCCAAAACATCTCACGCTGATTAAGCTGTTAAATTCTATCACCCCCTCATGCAGTGACAGGTATAGATTCAATCCCCTCGTGTAGGAACAGGTATAGATTCAATCCCCTCGTGTTGGAACAGGTATCGATTCAATCCCCTCGTGTAGGAACAGGTATAGATTCAATCCCCTCGTGTAGGTACAGGTATAGATTCAATCCCCGCGTGTAGGTACAGGTATAGATTCAATCCCCTCATGTAGGTACAGGTATAGATTCAATCCCCTCGTGTAGGTACAGGTATAGATTCAATTACCTCGTGTAAGAACAGGTATAGATCCAATCACCTCGTGTAGGTACAGGTATAGATTCAATTACCTCATTTAAGAACAGGTATAGATTCAATCCCCTCGTGTAAGTACAGGTATAGATTCAATCCCTCGTGTAGCGACAGGTATAGATCCAATCACCTCGTGTAGTTACAGGTATAGATCCAATCACCTCGCGTAGATACAGGTATAGATCCAATCACCTCGCGTAGATACAGGTATAGATTCAATTACCTCGTGTAAGAACAGGTATAGATTCAATCCCCTCGTGTAAGTACAGGTATAGATTCAATCCCCTCGTGCAGCGACAGGTATAGATTCAATCACCTTGTGTAGGGACAGGTATAGATTCAATCCCCTCGTGTAGGAACAGGTATAGATTCAATCCCCTCATGTAGGTACAGGTATAGATTCAATCCCCTTGTGTAGGAACAGGTATAGATTCAATCCCCTCGTGTAGGAACAGGTATAGATTCAATCCCCTCGTGTAGGGACAGGTATAGATTCAATCGCTGAAAAATGAAAGGTGGACAAGTTTCCCAATGTACAATGTGTAAAATGGAGGAAAATAGAGGAGTGAACCTCAAAGGACGGCGCTACTAGCCCTTACAGACAAGCGTGCGTCACGCTGAGGCAGCTAATAACCCTTCATGTACCGGAGTCTGGAACCTTGTAATCCAGGCAGGGCTGCCACTGCAATGTAAGCCCTCAAGGCAATCACAGAGAATGGGGACACACTGGACACAACGATCATAAGGTCCCCCTACGGGAACCCGCAGACCCCCGCAACATTAACCAGGCTACTCCTAGTGATGAAAATGCAATGGACAGTCAATGGATGGCGTACTCACAAATCCAATCCTGATCAGGTAAGCCGAAGACCTCCGGTAACAGCCGCGTGCATCCACAGGTAAGCAGGAACAGAAAAGGGGAAAAACTAGGAGCACAGCAAAGAAAAAGAGAACTGGAGGCCAGTTGAAAAATAACAAAAATGTATTTAACCAAGTTAAAAATAGAAACCTCTAACGCGTTTCTCGTATGGGGCGCTTTTTTTTAGTAGTTTCAATGGTCTAAATCACTCTCTTTATAGCTCGCTCCCTCAGAAAGCACAGCCTAACTGTGCCCAGGTAAAATAATCCCCCTGGACACAAACCCCCTGCGGGGATGAAATACAGGGAAGAGGCGGAGCACTCCGAGGGTGGAACAACAAAGGCATAATAAACATAAATAGAAACATATTTAATAGACAAATCAAATAAAAAAAAATAATAAACTAACACAAACATTGTCTGTGGAGAAGTTTAAAACAAGCGTTAAAGATAAAAATAAAAGAACCAAATTTGATTCAGGGACACGGTCTGACCTGGAGGTAAATAAACTAGGCAAAGTATAGTTTGCCAAGGATTTAGCCTTTCTCAATGTAAATTTTGGTCCTGGTTCAATCGACTCTGTAAGGTCTTCCTCCAAGGTGAGCACTTCCCAATGTTTCTGGATGATTGAGCGGATTTGATCTATGCCGTGTAATAAACAGCGGATTGGACCCTTCGGGAGTGCCCTGGTCTCTCCTTGATTTAAACCCCCTGCCTAGAAGCAGTCGAACCATAAGACAGTAACTCAGCATGAGTACAGAGTTTGGCATTCATGTAAGCCTCCTCTGTATCCCTGTTCTGCAGCCCCTGACAGAAAATCTGTTTGCCAATTCGGTGGCCTGTTGATGAAAAGAATCCTCGTTAGAGCAAAGCCGCCTTAGGCGGAGGAATTGGCCCTTGGGTATACCACGGATGAGTGACCTGGGGTGATTGCTATCCGCTTTAAGAAAGGTATTCCTGGAATTTTGTTTACTATAAATGTCAGTCTGTATTTCTCCTGTAATGCCAATAAATAAAGTGATATCTAAATAATTAATGTGATTAACATGGTGTTCATAAGTAAAGTTAAGATTCAACATATTGGAATTAAGAGTATTAATGAAAGTGTCCAGTGAATGTGAATCCCCTTCCCAAATCATAATCAGGTCATCAATAAAACGCTTGTAAAAAAAATAATTTGATGCCGAAAAGGATTAGAATCACCAAAAATAAATGTGGATTCCCAGAGACCCATAAAAAGATTAGCACACGACGGGGCAAAGGAGGTACCCATAGCCGCACCCCGTGTCTGCAAGTAAAACTGTGACTTAAATAAAAAATAATTGTGAGTCAATAAAAATGGGATGGAATCTAAAAGAAAAGTGCGAAGTGAAATAGATAACGAGGAGGAAAGAAGGAAAAATGGATTAGCCTTAATACCCTGGTCATGATCAATAATGGAGTATAACGACATAACGTCCATCGTAACCCATCTATAGTTCTTATGCCATTTAACAGCTTTTATAGCACATAACAGATCTGTAGAGTCTCAAAAGGGATGGTAAATGTTTAACTATCGGTTGTAACAAACCATCAACATATCGTGACAAACCATCTCCCAAAGATCCAATGCTAGCCACAATGGGCCGCCTTACTTTTTAATCTCCAGCATAACCACTGGGAAACCTGGCAACAAGAAAAGGAAAATCCATCATGTAAAGCTGGGAGTGGGGGCGCTTCTTGTTATTTCACCTCCTCTAATATTGGTATAATATAATACATCTTGTAAAGAAATGTATTACTAGCCCTTCTGGCAGACAATTACTTAGGGTTGAAGATATATTATCTTCTTACCTGCTGGTGGTCATGTGATAGAAAGAAATAAAAAAGGCACCAAGAAGGAGGTGATGACAATAAATGTGCTAAATAATCTTAACTTAATAAAGTGAAAAAGGAGATAAATACTGTGACTTAGTCCCAGGATATTAGGCAGCTTTCTGCCTGATTTAGCTCAGAAAGTGAAAGAATAGTGCAAAAGAATCCATCCCACAGCTTCACATTTACTCAGGCTGGTGGATGGAAAGACCAGGCCACAGTTTACAATGGATCTAGTTCTCCCTCACCTGCTCTCCTAATTACAGAAACAGGTATATATGGCAGCTAGCCGTGCTGCTTCATTCTCTCCTAGAGCATGGAGGCTGGGGGCACGCTGCTCCCCTGTATCCAGTTTGGGTAGGATGCTCTCATCATCATTTTCACTGTCCGGAAGAATTGCCTGGACTCTTGGAGTGCTGTCCCCATCTATCAGTGAAGCTAGGTCTAAAGACTGGATATTATTGTATATCTAGTAACCCTAAATGAGAGGGTATTGTTTAAGCTCGGGTACCAGGTTAGTTGGCCCAGCAACCGTTAGAGAGGCTGATACCACTGTATAGTTAGATCCCTAAAAAGGGATAAGTGTTACTTTATGGTTTCTTTTGTTTCTTAAAGTGACGGTGTTTGAAATGTTTAGTGTCACTTATTTATTATTTATTTATAAAATATTTTACCAGAAAGTAATATATTGAGAATTACCTCTCGTTTTCAAGTATGTCTTGGGCATAGAGTTAAGACACTAATATGAGTAAACCGCTGAAGGTTAATGGCTGAGCGCCTGCAACATGTATCTATTGAAACTGCAGTCCCCTACTGGGATGAAATAAAACAGGCAGAAGCCTGGAGTTATGCACTATACTGCTACCTCTTATTCTTGTGTTTTTTCTAAATAAACCCTAGAAACTGTGTCGGTAAGAGCCCAGACAGACGTCAGCGCTACGCAAGAGTGGCATTTGTAACTTATGGTGGAGAATGTGTGTCCAGGTATACAGGTAGTCCTCGGTTATCCGACACAATGCGCTACTCAAAATGGCGTTGTAAAGCG
Source organism: Ascaphus truei (assembly GCF_040206685.1). Classification (NCBI taxonomy): domain Eukaryota; kingdom Metazoa; phylum Chordata; class Amphibia; order Anura; family Ascaphidae; genus Ascaphus; species Ascaphus truei. The sequence continues at coordinate 488,244,680 of NC_134484.1, forward strand.
AAACACGTTTTCCCATAGGAACACTGTTTAAATGAAATGTTCCGTTCCCGAAGGCATTTTTAACATTAAAATACACCAAATATTTTATGCAGGCAATAAGATATGCAGCACACACCTAAATTATATAGTGTATATACTGTATTATATATATAATATAACATAATAAATAATATATTATATAGTATAATTGTCAAGGATTGGACTTCGGCTGAAGTGGATCCCAGTGGCAGGAACAGCAGGGAGCGAAGTAGGGGTCACAAGCAGAGATCAGAGGCAGGCAGCAGATAGCGAAGTCAGGTAACAAGCAGGGGTCCGAGGCAGGCGGCAGGTAGCGAAGTCAGGTAACAAGCAGAGGTCGGCAACGAGAAGACTGGAACAGGATGATAGCAATAGCTAGCACAGCAGTAAACACAGGAACCTTGCTGGAGCTAAGGAACCAGTATAAACAGGCAAAGAGGAACAGGAAAGGGAGGTTTATATAGGCAGGCTGGGAGGTGGAGCACAGGTGCAGAGGTGTCAGGTATCAGAGTCTGGAATGTTCCTTAGTTTAGCAGCAGCACTCCCGGTGGGCAAGTATAGGTACTGCAGGCTAGAACAAGACATTGAGAGTGGCAGCAGTCCCGGTGGCCAAGCATGGGAACAGCAGGCTAGAGAATATGACATTACTCCCCCCTCCCAAGAGCGTTCTCCGGACGATCCTTGCTAGGCTTGTCTGGATATCTCCGGTGAAAAGCTTTGACTAGTCGCGGAGCATGTACAAAATCTTTGGGTTCCCAAGACCTTTCCTCTGGGCCATAGTTTAGCAGCAGCACTCCCGGTGGGCAAGTATAGGTACTGCAGGCTAGAACAAGACATTGAGAGTGGCAGCAGTCCCGGTGGCCAAGCATGGGAACAGCAGGCTAGAGAATATGACATTACTCCCCCCTCCCAAGAGCGTTCTCCGGACGATCCTTGCTAGGCTTGTCTGGATATCTCCGGTGAAAAGCTTTGACTAGTCGCGGAGCATGTACAAAATCTTTGGGTTCCCAAGACCTTTCCTCTGGGCCATAGCCCCCCCAGTGAACCAGGTACTGTAGTTTCCCTCGGTGTAACCTGGAATCCAAAATTCTCTCCACAATGAATTCCTCTTCGTTATCCACGAGGACGGGTTCAGGGGGAGGAAGTCTCCGTCCAGGAAACGGATTCTCACGGAAAGGTTTCAGCAGCGAAGAATGAAACAGGTTTTATTTTGATGGTCTCAGGGAGCTCTAATCTGAAGGACACTGGATTTATTAGTGCTGAGATGCGAAATGTCCCGATGTATTTTTGGCCCAATTTAATGGTTGGAACCTTTAGACGTAGATTTCTTGTAGAAAGCCAGACTTTATCCCCGACTTGAAATTCTGGGGAGGGTCTGCAGTGTTGGTCTGCTGCTCTTTTGTACTTTACTTGAGTCTCACGAAGTGTCTCTTTGAGGGTCTCCTGGATGTCTCGCAGAGTCTCCAGTTTCTCTGTAACTGCCGGAATGGAGCCCGAAGATGGAAAACGAGGAATAAAGGTTGGATGAAATCCATAATTTGAGAAAAAGGGGCTCTTCTGAGTCGAAGAATGATGTGAGTTGTTGTATGAAAACTCAGCTAATGGTAGGAAATCAATCCAGTCATCCTGGAGATGACAAACAAAACATCGTAAGTATTGTTCCAAAGTCTGATTGGTCCTTTCTGTCTGGCCATTGGATTGTGGATGATAGCCAGACGATAAATTTAAACGAATTCTTAGAGAGGAGCAGAAGGTCCTCCAAAATTTTGAAGTGAATTGTACCCCTCTATCGGATATGATCTCATCAGGAGCCCCGTGAAGCCGAAACACCTCTTTCACAATCAACTTGGCTGTCTGGTCTGCAGAAGGAAGATTCTGTGCTGCAATGAAGTGAGCCATCTTTGTAAGTCGATCCACCACTACCAGGATGGTAGTATGTCCACTTGATCGGGGCAGGTCAACAATAAAATCCATTGATATGGACCCCCAAGGACGAGTTGGAACCGGAAGAGGCTGCAGTAAACCCACAGGTGATGCTCGAGGGGTCTTGGTCCTAGCACAAGTCTCACAGGAGAGGACATAGTCTTTAACATCTTGTGCTAATTTAGGCCACCAAAAAGAGCGAGACAACAGTTCCTGTGTCTTGAGGACACCTGGGTGACTAGTGGGTCGGGAGTCGTGCATTAATTGGAGCACCTCTAATTTTACCTCCTTAGGAACGAACAGACGATCCTTATAGTTCCAGAGACCATCACATAGAAATAGTTCTGCTTCCGGAGGAGGGTTTTTAAGAAAAGAGTCATTTGAGTAGGCTCCCTTTATTCGTGTGAGGAGATCGGCGGAGAATGTGACGCCCAAAAAATTTCTTTTTGGAAGAATAGTTTCTTCTTGCTCTTTGTCTGAACTAGGATTAGGAAAGGACCGTGACAAGGCGTCGGCTTTTCCATTCTTGGAGCCAGGGCGGTAGGAGATGTGGAACTGAAATCTTGCAAAGAAGAGAGCCCACCTGGCTTGTCGCGCAGACAGTCTCTATGCGGATCGAATGAATTTTAAGTTCCTGTGATCCGTAAAGACCGTAATTGGGTGATTGGCCCCCCCCTGTAGATGTCTCCACTCAGAGAATGCAGCTTTTATAGCCAAGAGTTCTTTGTTTCCGATGTCATAATTTCGTTCAGCTGTTGACATTTGGTATGAATAAAAGGCACATGGATGAAGGAGCATCTTGGGTCCAATTCTTTGTGACAGAATGGCACCAACAGCGGAGTCGGATGCATCCACTTCCAAGATGAATGGTAATTCTGGATTTGGATGGACGAGGATAGGAGCAGATGTGAAGAGTGACTTCAATTGTTCGAATGCCGCATCCGCTTTAGGAGACCATTTGAAGGGGAATTCCTTCCGTGTGAGTTGGGTGATTGGGGCAATAATGCCAGAGAAATTTTTAATAAAACGTCTATAGAAATTGGCAAAACCCACAAATCTCTGAATGTCCTTTTCATTCCGAGGGATTGGCCATTCCACCACGGCTTGAATCTTGCCTGGGTCCATACTCAAACCCTCGGGAGAGATGATGTAACCGAGAAATTGCATGCTGGTTTTTTCGAATTCGCATTTTTCTAACTTGATGTATAATTTGTACTTACGGAGACGCTCAAGGACAATTCGGACATGTCTCTGGTGATCCATGATGTTATCTGAGAAGACTAGGATGTCATCCAGGTATGCCACTACGAATTGGTCCAATAACTCTCGGAGGACATCATTGATTAAATGCTGGAAGGTAGCAGGGGCATTACAGAGTCCGAAAGGCATCACAAGATATTCATAGTGCCCATAACGGGTTCGGAAGGCTGTTTTCCATTCGTCACCAGGTCGAATGCGGACCAAATTATACGCTCCTCTGAGATCTAATTTGGTAAAGATTTTGGCTGACCGAATTCTTTCCAATAGTTCAGGAATCAGAGGTAATGGGTACCTGTTCTTCACCGTTATCTTATTTAGATCCCGATAGTCAATGCAGGGGCGTAGAGAACCGTCTTTCTTTCCCACGAAGAAGAGCGCAGCGCCTGCTGGAGAAGTAGAGGGTCGGATAAAACCCTTTGATAGGTTCTCCTGTAGGTAGTCATTGAGGACCTTCAATTCTGGTTCTGAGAGGGAATAGATTCTTCCAAACGGAATAGCAGCACCCGGTAATAATTCAATGGGACAGTCATAAGAGCGATGTGGGGGAAGCGTATCCGCGTTCTTCTTGTCACACACATCTAAAAACTCAGGGTAAGGAGCCGGCAGAAGATTTTCTTGAGACAAGGAAATCTTATGTATTCCTACACACTCTGGTATAGGAGTTTTAGGTAGACAGGCTAGCTGACAGTGCTCCGAGAGAAACGTGAGTGTCTTGGTCTTCCAGTCAATTAGTGGGTTATGGATCATGAGCCATGGAATTCCCAGAATCACTGGGAACAATGGTGATGGAATGAGACCAAATGAAATCTTCTCCTGGTGATTGGGCTCCATGATTAGTGTTAAGTTACTGGTTTCATGGGTAACAGGTCCAGAGCTCAAGGGAGAACCGTCAACGACTTCCATCCTTTCTGGCGATTCCTTGGCTATAAAAGATACCAAATTGTTCTTGGCGAATTCTATGTCCATAAAATTCCCTGCCGCCCCTGAGTCGACCATTACTGTGGTTGAAAAACGATGTGTTCCTTCCTCGATTATAATAGGAATCAGGAGGTGAGGGTGTAGCGAAGGAGGGTTATCTTTCCTTGAGAAGCAGAGAGAACAGTTTTTGAAATAGCGTGCAGCTGATTTCTTCTAGGGCTCTGGAAAGAAGACTGCCTGGACTTGTTTGGGCAATCAGCGAGATAGTGCCCATCGTTTCCGCAATATAAACAGAGATCTTCTGTTCGGCGTCTATTCCTTCCCCAGTTGAGATGGGTCCCCAAAGTGTATTTACTTGCATCGGCTCCTCCTCAGTCTCCCTGGAACGTCTTGGGGTACTGATATCTCTAAACCCGGGGTTGCTTGGCATGAACCCCTGTCTCTCCAATCGTCTTTCCGTAAGCCTGCGATCAATTTGGATGCATAAACGGACAAAGTCCTGAAATCTCTCTGGGGTCTCCACCCGGGCTAGTTCGTCTTTAACTTGCTCCGAGAGAGCCTGCCGAAAATGATATTTCTGCGCGGCCTCATTCCACTCAGTATCGTTAACCCATCTGCGGAATTCAGCGGCATACTCAGCTGCCGAGCGTCTTCCTTGACGAAGATTGTTCAGAGCTGCCTCAGCGGTTGCACTACGATTTGGGTCATCAAAAATAAGACGCATGGCTTCGATGAACTCCTCCAGGTCCCTTAGTAGTGGGCTATCCTGTTCTAACATAGGGGAGACCCAAGCAAGGGCCTCATCCTTGAGCAACGTTATGATCAGTCCAACCTTGGCTTCGTTGGTATTATAGATGGTAGGCTGAAGCTTGAACACATGTCTGCATTGATTAAGGAAATCCCGAAAAGATTGTTTTTTTTCTCCAAATTTTTCCGGAAGGGTTACAAGGTTTGCACAGTCACAGTCTTTTGAAGAGATGCGGTGATTAAGGCTGCACGTAGTTCACGGTTTTCAGCTTCTGCGGCGGCAGCTCGTTCCTCTGAGCGGAGGGCTCATCCTTCCGCGCGGACGACACATTCTTCCCAGTGGACATCACGTTCTACCTGGCGGGCATCCCGTTCTTTCCGGAGGGTCTCCTGTTCTTCCACGTGACCAAGACGTTTGATAAGGTGTCCTTGTTGTTCTTGGTAACCAACCATGATACGTTGTAAGTCCTGGAGTGTCCGAGCCTGGGCCAGGTCTGTTCCGGCGGAATCAATGGTAGGGCCTGTTTATTCTGTCAAGGATTGGACTTCGGCTGAAATGGATCCCAGTGGCAGGAACAGCAGGGAGCGAAGTAGGGGTCACAAGCAGAGATCAGAGGCAGGCAGCAGATAGCGAAGTCAGGTAACAAGCAGAGGTCGGCAACGAGAAGACTGGAACAGGATGATAGCAATAGCTAGCACAGCAGTAAACACAGGAACCTTGCTGGAGCTAAGGAACCAGTATAAACAGGCAAAGAGGAACAGGAAAGGGAGGTTTATATAGGCAGGCTGGGAGGTGGAGCACAGGTGCAGAGGTGTCAGGTATCAGAGTCTGGAATGTTCCTTAGTTTAGCAGCAGCACTCCCGGCGGGCAAGTATAGGTACTGCAGGCTAGAACAAGACATTGAGAGTGGCAGCAGTCCCGGTGGCCAAGCATGGGAACAGCAGGCTAGAGAATATGACAATAATATTATATATATATATATATATATATATATATATATATATATATATATATATATATATATATATATATACGCTCTTAGGACGCTTTGCAACGGTGTTTATGTGAATGTGTGTATATATATATATCCAAACAAAAATGACCTAGGCGCAAGTAAAAACAAGAAGAAGACAAACATAGGGTAATACGTTCAAACAATTGGTCTATTCGATGGTAAGATATGCACTTACAACAGGTAGAATAACACAGCTTTTCAGCACACCCTCCTCTTGAGAGTCAAACAGCTGCTTGAGAGTCAAACAGCTGAAAAGCTGTGTTATGCTGAGAAAAACACTTTTGTTTTGTTTGTTTGATTTACTCCTGTTATCTGCTGTAGCATTTGTATGGCAAAATAAACAGGCCAAGCTTTTCACCTCTGTGTCAGAAGACTGTCTCCTCTACCTGGAAGGCTGTGTGAAAGTGCTGATCCTTGGACAAAAGGTGTCCCACTTCTCTTCTCATATGTGACACTGCACACGAGGATACGGTTCCTGTAGATGAGCTGTTGCTGGCTGTCCTGGATCATCATTCATCGTTAATGATCACAGAGTGGATACAAGGCCTGATTTTATTCTACCTGTTGTAAGTGCATATCTTACCATCGAATAGACCAATTGTTTGAACGTATTACCCTATGTTTGTCTTCTTCTTGTTTTTACTTGCGCCTAGGTCATTTTTGTTTGGATTTTCCTTTATACCAGCCCGTGGAGCGGTAGACCTTTTGGCTGCAGACTTATTCAGGGAAAGCTAGATTGTGAGGTAGTATACCCTCCTATATATGTGGTTAAATATCATTATTTATCTAATTGTGATTGCGCTTATTGTAGTTTTCCATTTTTATATATATATACACACACATACACAACGTTGAAAAGCGTCGTAAGAGCGTTGGATAAGCCATTTTGGCGTTGTAAAAATGAATATAGGTATGCATTGCATAGCGTTGGAAAAGTAAATGCTGCACACCTTGAAAAATAGTTAGAATGATACAATTACCGGTGCTCCCATGCTTGAACGAAAGCCTGTTTCCAGTCCTAGATCAGTCGTAGAAGGAACACAGGGCACAACGGATTTCTGCAAATCTAAACTCATTTATTCCGTAATAGTTCCTTCTACTACGGAGAATGTGGGTCGACACTTGTGACGGGGGACGGGGGGCTGGCCAGGGAAAAAAAGAGTTACACCCCAGCTGGCCACCCCTACCATCAAGTGGGAGGCGAGGGGTTAACTGTAATAATGCTTATATGTGTTTTTATTCCCCTGCCTCAGTACAATATGTGTTCCCCCCTTTGGTTGTATGTATTTCACTGATTACATGTGTTTCTACCCTTACAGTGTATGCACCAAGCACATACACTGGGGTCAGGTCGGGAGGGAAAGGGTTAATTGTGTTTGCATGTTTATGGCCCTTTGTTCCCCTTCCCGCCTTTTTAATCCCCATTTGCAGCCCTGTCCCATAGGTCGCCATTGGAGCTCCATGAAAGTCTATGGAGATTTCAAGGTTTTTGGCTCTATATCGAGAAAGACCAGCAGATGGTGCCCGAGAGGAGGAGCGGCGCTTCCCCATTGAAGTAAACGGCTTAATGCATTTCAATGGGAAATACCTTGAGTCCGCTCTCCAGGAACTGAGTTGGCTGCCGGCCAAACCGCAGTATCCAAAAATATTTACAACCTCAAAGAAAGAGCTTTGATCTGTAAATTACCGTGGGAACTTGGTCACGGCCAAATTCAAACATATTAAAATTGTAACTTTGGTTCTGGGGCAGCTAGCGGTCCAATTCTTTTTGCCCCTAGCTCATGGGAACCCCCTTACTCGACCCCAACCGGGTCCGAAGGGCAATGGCCACGAGAAAGGGTCGCGGCCACCACGAGGGTCGCCGCCATTGACCACAAGGTTTTAGATTTTAAAACGAAGTGTAAAAATGTAAAAACCTGAAACCATTATCTCTGGTTTGGTGAGGACTAGGATTTGGCCACCATGCAGTCACAGCTCCGGCATGATTGCATGGCAATTTTCAGCCCTCTACAATCAACCGAACGGAGTATTGTTAACTGTTTAAAGTGTGGTTCTGCCATTGACTCCAATGACGGAGAAATGCAATCTGTGTAACATGATTTTAAAATCCAATATTGTTATCTCCGGTTCGGTGGGTCGCAGCGAGCTGAAAATTGGCAACCATGGAGAGTCCCATTCCGCATGAGGGCATGGCAATTTGTAGCCCGCTTGGCCCAACCAAACGGAATATTTATATATTCCGTTTGGTTGGGCCAAGCGGGCTACAAATTGCCATGCCCTCATGCGGGATGGGACTCTCCATGGTTGCCAATTTTCAGCTCGCTGCGACCCACCGAACCGGAGATACACATACACAACGTTGAAAAGCGTCGTAACGTAGCTTAGAACACCTATAGGGGGGCCTTTCATGCAGTCACTCCAAAGTGAATTTAATAATTAAATAATGTGTATAATATGCACTGTAAGTGCAATTAGCTATTAGACTGTGAGGGTATGTGAACACTCACCTATATATATATATATAGCAACTGTAAATATTACTGTATGTTCATTTGCATGTCTTAGAAAGGTCTGCAACCCTGTCTTTCCCCATTATCGCCCAGCATACAGCGCTTCCACTGCAGCAAGGGATTCTGGGAAATGACATGCAAATGAGCACTCAGTGCCACCTTTTGTCTCAAGCTCGTATTACACAAGCAACTCCTCAAGCCAATGCATGCTGTTTTAAACACAGCTATTAGACAGAGGCTGGGATGAGATGCAAAGCCATTAAACCCACTCACAGACATGTTTCAACCTTGGTGGGTATCATCAGTGTGAGGTTGGTCTAATGGCTAAGCAGTTTGAGACTAGACTAGGTAATCACCACTATTATTAAGGTTATGGTGGGTAAAAAAAGTGACAAAAACCCTCCACAGTAAAGCATAAAGCAACTGTAAATATTACTGTATGTTCATTTGCATGTCTTAGACAGGTCTGCAACCCTGTCTTTCCCCATTATCGCCCAGCATACAGCGCTTCCACTGCAGCAAGGGATTCTGGGAAATGACATGCAAATGAGCACTCAGTGCCACTTTTTGTCTCAAGCTCGTATTACACAAACTTGTAATACATCAGGGCGTGATGACATCACACATTATGATTTCCAACATGGATGCCTGCAGCTTCTAGTGGACCTGACCGAGTTCCTGCTCGAGCTCTCTTCAGCTGCACACTCCATGAGACACTCATCCAGGCTGCTTTAACGGATCGTGTACCCCGGCCAGTCCAGATAAGTGATTCAGGGTCCTCTTTTCTGTCCTCTTTCCCCCCTTATCCCCCCCGTGTGCTGTAGGGGTATGTCATTGAGGGTCAGACCTTTTGGACTACACAATCCTGTTGCATTTCTCTCCCCCCACAGGGCTAGCATATATTGGTGTGCAGGGTACTCCCTTTCCCACTTTTCTGTCCCTGTGTGTAGTTACTCACTAACAGGGTCAGTTTTGGTGGGGTTTCACGCCTCTTATTGCTCTTCGACAATCACATTGGTTTATGTCAGCAGTCTTATACTTGTGTGTTTTTGTGCTACATTTACACTACTGATTTATCATTGCCACTGTTATGTTACTTATATAGTACATCATTGATGCATGATTGACAGTGATTATATGCCTACACACACACTTTAGTGCCCCATGTAAGTGTATATATTATATATAGCGTTCTAGTGACGTCACACACCAGAGTTAGCCCCTATTGCCTCATACCATAGGCATAGGTTCAGTGCTTTCTGGATTTATAGTGCTTATGTTCATTGTTCCATATTTTTGGATACACTTCAGGCATTTTGCCTACTAGCACTTTCTTGCATTCAGTTCACCTCATTCACTATATGTTCTGGTGTTCACTATAAGTTCTGTGTGCACTGAGTGAATTCCGCAACGCGTTTCACACAATTCAGTGCTTCATCAGGCAGTAGCTTAGAACACCTATAGGGGGGCCTTTCATGCAGTCACTCCAAAGTGAATTTAATAATTAAATAATGTGTATAATATGCACTGTAAGTGCAATTAGCTATTAGACTGTGAGGGTATGTGAACACTCACCTATTGATAATATAATGTAATATACAGATGAATATTTGAAATCATATACATATAATAAGATAAAAACATAAATATAAAATTAATAATGAATATAAGTATATAAATTGAAGTGTTTAATTGTGCACTATTAAAAGCCACCCATATAGGTGATATAAACTTACATGGTCATGTATGATTAAATAATTCACAAGACCACAATTAATCACATAAATAATACATACAAACAATAATATTAGAAGTGAGTAGAAGAATTAGAAAAAGAAAAAGTGAAGATAAGGACATATTTATTAATGAAGAGAAGAAAAAAGAAAAGAGAAAAGAATATGAATAATAGAAAAAGAAGAATAACTAACAGAAAGGGGGAAGAGGGGGAGGGGGAAATAATGTAGTCACAGTACAAACCTAATACCCATCTATCTTTAAAAAAGGTGTAAGTTCGATATAATCATTAAGGCCTCCTGGGTGTTTAGACTGCAGTGTAAAGATCCAAAATTGCTCTCTTTTGGCAATCTGAAGGTCTCTATCTCCTGCTCTTATATTACCCATAATCCTCTCGATCCCCATATATTGTACACCCACCGTACTACAATCATGTACATCTTTAAAAGTGGGCCAGAAGATGAGTAAGGGGTTTGGAGGTTCCTTCTAATGTGGGGATATTAATGATATTTCGCAGATGCTCCATGATACGTAGTTTCAAATTCCGTTTAGTTCTATCCACGTATTGTAGTCCGCCACTACACTGCAGTATATAAACTACATACGTGGACAGACAATGTAACCTGAAATTTTAAATTCAAGCCCAGTGACGTGGTTTAAAAGTTTTGTGTGTTAACATCTTAGGGCAAATCTTGCATCTATGATTACCCACCACTCCTAATGTATCCCTCAAATCTTTTTTTAGGGGTTTATCAGTGCCCTTTAACAAACTAGGGGCAATAATGGTTTTCAGGGTCTCTGCTTTTTTAAAAACGATAGGTGTTTTTTTTGCAAGAAAATTTTTAAGGATGGGATCCATAAGTAAGATATGCCAATGTTTTGACAAAATCTTTTTGAGTTATGTGATTTATTAAACTGAGTAACAAAGAAAGGTGTCTCTTGTTTGGGTTTAATACTATTTTTAGAAAGAATAGGCTCAGTTACATGTATATTATAGCCTGCTGACCATTATAAATACACTGAGGAACTGCATTTGGCATTAGATAGTGAGGCATTTAAAGTGAGAAATATAGTTAGACTATAGTTTGACTAGAGGTGACTGGGGACTAGATCCTTCTGCAAACTCTTCTACACATGGCAAAAAAACGGTGAGCTATTCTGACCACACTATGATCCCTGCTGTTAGTCTACGCACACACACTTGGCTCACAACAGCTCCATGCAGCATTACCTACCTCTGGCATAATGACCCTGCTTTTCACCTTCACTTTGTTCTTTCTCATGGCCTCATTGAAATGTTATTCTCTCTATCCACTACAAACGCATCTCTCCTGGCCCACGCCCGACATCACCATACACCCTGGATTACTCAAAAGCCTTGCACTATCTACTGAATGTTGGTGGAGAACTCTGAAAACCAGCACACCAACCACTGCACACTCAAATGGCAAACATCATAAAGTAACAACTTGCAAACAACTACTCAAATTTCTACTCATACTATTAATCTCTTTAGCAGGTGATATTGAACCTAACCCAGGTCCTCTCACTTCATCTCTGTCCTATACCCCTGAGAATACCCCCTTCAAATTCCAAAAACGGCTATCTCTCGCCCATATAAATATCCGGAGTCTGATACCCAAACTGGATGAACTAAGGGCATGGTGCCTTATGCATAAACCAAAAGCAATCGTTCTTACAGAAACATGGCTAACCCCTTAAACCTCTGATGCACATATTGCCATTCAGGGATACTCCATTTTTAGGAGAGATAGGTCAAAGAGAGGAGGAGGGGTGTTATTTTATATTGCAGACACCTTACAATTTACACTGGTAAATTGCCCCCCAAGACCAACCTCTTTTGAAATCCTAGTTGGCAGAATCTGCCTCCCCTTCTCTAAGCCCATCCTGATTGCTGGCATCTACCGCCCCCCTAAAGCACCTCTACAATCTCTGACTGATATCACCCAGTTTCTTGGCTCCATTTCCTCTCAGAATGAGAAGAGTGAGCTGCTAGTTCTTGGGGATTTCAACTTCAATTGGCTTGACCCTAAAAACCACAAAATCCAGATACAAATCAAGTCGCTTAACCTATCGCAACTCATTTCCCAACCCACACGAACAAACCTGAAATCGCACAACCATTCCTTGCTTGACAGGATTCTCTCCTCAAATCCCAGCAGAATCCAATTCTCTGGCATCCTTCCAGACATCTTCAGTGACCATGCAATAGTGTACTGCGTAAGGAAAATTAAACTGCCCCAATCAAACACTAAAGTTATCCTCACTAGAACATTTAGAAACGTTAACCCACAACAGTTTCTGGCTGACCTTACCAACTGCCCTTGGCACAGAATCGATTTAATTCCTGACCCTGATTCTGCGCTCAACTATTTCCAATCCGAGTTCTTAAAACTCTGTGATACCCATGCTCCACTACGCAAAATAAGGGTACGGGGTGCCCACCTTCCATGGGTTACACCTGACCTTACAGCACTCTACCAGTTCAGGGATGCCTTGTGGAAAAGCCACAAAATAACTGGCACTACCAAGGATCTCAATCACTACAGATGCATGCGGAACATGTGCACAAGGCAAACAAGGCTTGCAAAAGCACAATATTATTCTGACAATCTCCTCCAGAACACATCAAACCCAGCTAACTTCTGAAAGGTTAACAACATATTCCAGCCTTCTAACCATCACACCTAAGTAATATCACTAAGGGCGATATTACTCTGACAAACCCCACCGACATTGCAAATGCATTCAATGATTACTTTGTGGGCTGTGCTACTAACTTATTAGCAAAACGCAACCCAAACCACAAACCTGAATCTCATCCTGGGAGTACCCCTATAGCCCCACCCCCTCCCAACATTGCCCACAATTTTCAATTTGGCCCAGTATTCGAAGAGGAGATTATACAAGCGCTTCTCAAATTAAAACTAAGCAGCCAATGTGGACCTGACTTACTACAATCTAGGTTCCTAAGACTTGGTGCCCCAGCAATTGCCAAACCAATTGCTTCCATAGTCAATTCTATCCTGTGAACTGGCCATATCCCTAAGACCTGGAAAGCTGACAGAGTTGTCCCAATCTTCAAAAGTGGGGACAAAACCACTGTCTCAAACTGCAGGCCAATCTCCCTTCTCCCAATCCTATCCAAAGTCATGGAAAAATGTGTCCACTCCCAATTAAGCGATTACTATAACAAGACAAATTTTCATAGCCAATTCCAATCTGGCTTTCGCCCCAAACACTCCACCGTAACTACCCCTGCTAAAAGTTTGCAATGAAATCCAGTGTGGAATGGAACGGGGTCAACTCACTGGTGCAGTATTCCTAGATTTTACAAAGGCTGTTGACACAGTTGATCATGCTATCCTGCTCAACAAACTCCAGAGCTCTGGAATAGGGAAGCATGCTTTAAACTGGTTTCAATCCTACCTATCAGGTAGATCCCAACATGTGTCCATCTCTGGCTCTAACTCTAACCCCCTGGATATTACCTGTGGCGTCCCGCAAGGCTCTGTTCTGGGGCCCCTACTCTTCTCAGTGTTCATCAATGATCTTCCCACAGCTTGTCAAGAAGCCTCAATACACATGTATGCAGATGACACAATCCTATATGCACACAGCCATAGCCTCTCTGACCTTCAACACATACTTCAGTCTGACTTTTTGAGACTCGAAAACTGGATTTCCCAAAACAAACTGTTTTAAACACAGACAAGACTAACAATGGTGTTTGGGACCAAGACTAAATTTTTAAAGCTTCCAGCAAATGAGCTCCAGATTAGAACAAACACTAACACCACCCTAACTCCTGTTACTAGTTTTAAATACCTGGGCATATGGTTTGACTCCCACTTAACATTCGGGATGCACATTGATACCCTGGCAACCAAGACGTATGCCAAACTAGGGGTACTTTACAGGAACAAATCCTCCCTAAGTCTCCTGGTCAAAAAACGTATCGCACAGCAGATTCTAATGCCAATTATTGACTAGTATATGGCTCGGCACCTCAAACCCACCTTAGCAAACTTGACACCCTCTACAACTCAATTTGTCGTTTTGTTCTCCAATGCAACTATAACACACATCACTGCGAAATGCTCAAAGAACTAGATTGGTCATCACTCGAGTCTAGGCACAAAGTTCACCTTTCCTGTCTTGCCTTCAAAATCTTTATGGGCAAGCTACCCAGCTACCTGAACAAGCTCCTCACCCCTACAACATGCAGCACCTATCACCTGAGATCTGACTCCAAAAGACTGTTCATGGTCCCAAGGCTCAACAAAGTATCCGGTCGCTCCTCCTTCTCTTACCGTGCACCCCAAAACTGGAACAACCTACCACAGAATCTCACATCCACCACCAGTCTAAGTTCTTTCAAATCTAAGGCTGTCACACATTTTAATCTGGTCTGTAACTGTTTCATATGCCCATAATACAAATTATCTTTAACTGTGCATGCAATGTCTTGTATATAATGTATACCCTGCTCATTATGTAACTGTATTTGTAAACATGTATTATTTGTCTTAACTCTGTGCCCAGGACATACTTGAAAACGAGAGGTAACTCTCAATGTATTACTTCCTGGTAAAATATTTTATAAATAAATAATTGTTTGTTATTGACATTCTGTTTTTACTTTTTCATTTTTAATAATGATTCTCTGTTTTTATTTAGTGCTTTAAGGTAGGACTCAGAGATAAGCTCCTCTTGATAACCCTTTTGTCTAAAGCGCTCAATAAGTACTTTTGACTGTTCCTTATAAGTGTCAATATTTGCACACTTCTAATACGAAGAAATTGGCTATAAGGAATATTTGCAATGCATTTCTTCTCATGTCCACTCTCGGGGTGTAGGTAAGAATTAACATTGGTTTCTTTAAAGAAGGTCTTAGTTAAGAGTGAATCCCCCTGAGTGTTAATGATCAAGTCTAAAAAGGTGATATGATCCTTCTGGACATCACTGGTGAAGGTGAGATTTAAATCATTAATATTGATCTTATTAACAAAACTGTCAAACGACACTCTGTCACCATCCCAGATGACCAGAATATCATCAATGTGTCTCCTCCACAGTTTTAGTTGCGGAGGAGATACACCGGAACCCCAAATGTGTGTTGACTCCCACCATCCCATGTAAAGGTTAGCGAACGATGGTGCAAAACGTGTCCCCATTGCAGTGCCACAGTTTTGTAAATAAAACTCGTGTTGGAATAAAAAATAATTGTGTTGAAGAATGAATTCTATAGAATCGTGAATAAAGTGGCGTTGAATAAGTGGAAGTGTATCATGAAGTGCTAAATAAAAATCAATAGCATCTAGTCCACCCTGATGTGGTATATATGTGTAAAGTGCCTGAACATCTAAAGTGGCTAATAAATATGTGTTTACCCAAGGAAATTCAGTCAGTAGAGTGAGAACCGAAGTAGTGTCTAATAAATGTGAGGGAAGTGTGGGTACAAGTGGTTGTAAAAATGTGTCCACATATTGAGAAAGATTAGCTGTGAGAGAATTGATACCAGAAATAATAGGTCTCCCAGGTGGATCTATAAGTGACTTGTGAATTTTAGGTAAGTGATAAAGAATAGGGATGGTGGGGGTCACCCAGAAGAGATAATCATACTCCAGCTTGGTCAGTACACCCCATTGTCGTGCCCCCTCTAACAATGATTTTAAGTCTACTTGATATTGTATAGTTGGATCCTTGGGTAATTTGCAATATGAGTTGCTATCAAATAATCTCATTGCTTCTTTGCAATAGTCAGTTTTGTTTTGGAGGACAATGGGCCCACCTTTATTTGCCTCACGCAAGATGACATCTTGGTTGGTGTCTAATTTACGTAATGCCAGCTTTTCTTGGGTGGTTAAATTATTTGTATATTTATAATTCTCTTCTTGTGTTATATTTCGGAGAATTGTGCCTTTCTCTACCAATTTATTGAAGATCTCAATATAGTGACCCAGAGAGTGGTATGGGTAGAAGACTGATCGAGGCTTATAATTAGTGTGATTAATAGGAAACTCAGTATGGGTATTCATATAACCTTCATCAGCTAAGTTGGTAAGGTCAACCAAAACAGCTTGTTCCTCAATAGTAAATTCCTCAATATTGGAACATACATTGTAGAATGCTAATTCGGATGTATTGGGTGCAGTTGAAAAACGTCTACACAATGCGAGTTTCCTTGTAAATTTTTGGAGGTCCACATATAAATCAAAATTTTGAGCTTTACATGTGGGAGCGAATGAAAGATCCTTACTTAAAAGCATCATAAGAGTGTTATCTATAGTGATTGATGATAAATTAAAAATACCGTTGTTGATCAATGTAGTGTTGTCTGGGTTGGTTTTTTGGAGGGATGTTTTGATTCCTCCTCTTCCCCTTGCTCCTCTTCAAAATTCTCTCTTTTTCTTGATACCTTGTTTTTGGTCTCTGGTGGGTGATTTGGATCCCAGGTTGGTATAGTTTGTCTTACTTGGTTCAACCTGTTTAAAAAATCCTCATTATGTGTTTCAGGCAATTTATTTAAAACCTCTTATTAATTTTTCAAAGGGATTTCTGTATCTCTTGTGTCTTTATTTTCCTGTTGGGTCATAGTACCCCTTGGGTCCCTGTGCGGTTCTCTGGGGGTTATGATCCCGTGTGTAGTGATGTTTCTGACATTTCTTATTATTTTTGGATTTTGGATATTTCCAATGAGTAGGGGGTCCAGTTGGGTGGCCCCATGGTGGTCTAAATGAGGTATTTTCCCTATAATGTTGGGGTGTATACCTATTTGGTGAATCATTAGGGGGAAAAAAATGTGGATTAGCATGTTGGTAGTTGGGATCTCTAGGTGTTCAAGGTGGATATCTATAATGTTTTTTGGGGTTATGAGAGTTGGTACTTATATGTTCAGGTATGGGAATAGGGACAGGAGTCTTGGGATTTTGTGGGGCATCTACCCCCTCATTAGATTTTTTATCTCTTGAGGTATCCCATGATCTCTGTTGATTTAGAGAGTAATAGAGTTTGTCCCTCAAGAATTTTTTATTCTTAGAGGCCTGTGGCAGGACGGCCTGTAGCCGAGGTCAGGGAACAGACCACACGTGTAGTTTCAGGGTAAATGAAAACGTTCAGTGGCTTTATTTCTCCACAGCAACATAACATGCGGGTACACTGTCCCTTTAAACAAAGCAAATCCTGCTCCACAGTGGGAGAAACTGACTAACACAGCAGACCTATCTAGCAGGCTGGCTGGCTAAACCATAACCAAACCATAAGAGTCTTTTAAGCAGTCATAAAAACAAATGAAACAAATCTTACTTGGCTGCAGTAAGTAGTGTGCTGTATCCGTCTGCTAGCAGCACATATATCCATGTGCTCTGGTATGAGAGAGACAGCTACTGCTAGTAGCAAGATCCTTATCTATCTTGCTGGCTCTCAGGTGTCAGCTTACATCCGGATTAGCTAGCTTCCACCTGAGTTAACCCTTATGAGTGCTGGATGAAGCACTCAGACATATGTTTCCCAGGCATAATTGATAGGGGTTGACTTCACCCTGTCACATACCTCCCCTGTTTGTGTGTGGCTAGTGTTCCACACGGCTGAAGCCCGACCCTCCACTCCTTCTCTTGACAAAAAATCCGCATTTCCATGGTCCTTTCCAGGTCTATGCTGAATATCAAAAGAGAAGGGTTGGAGGGCCATATACCACCTGGTCAACCTTGGATTTGTGTCCTTCATGGTGTTTAACCACTTCAAGGGCGCATGGTCAGTGACCAGGGTGAAGTGTACTCCGGCGACATAATGTCTCAAGGCCTCAATTGCCCATTTTACAGCGAGGCACTCCTTCTCAATAACGGAATACCTCACTTCCCTTGGGAACAGCTTCCGGCTGATGAACAGTATGGGGTGTTCAACAACAACAAATTGCTGAGACAGCACTGCTCCCAGTCCTACCTCTGAGGCATCCGTCTGGATGATGGAGGGCTCTTTAAAATCTGGGCTCCGAAGAGCGGGGCCGTCTGACAGGCACTTTTTTAGCATGTCAAAGGCGTTTTGGCACTCCCAAGACCATTTAACTTGGGTCGGGGCACTCTTTTTTGTCAGATCTGTTAGGGGTGCAGATATTTCTGAAAAATTGGGGATAAACCGCCGGTAATACCCTGTTAACAACAAAAGGGAGCGGACCTATGTCTTTGTCTGTGGGGTGGGGACTTCCTTTATGGCGGCCACCTTGCTAGCTAGTGGCCTTACTATCCCTCCCCCAACGGCATAGCCCAAGTACTTTGTAGTGGATTTACCCAGGGCACATTTTTTTGGATTTGCAGTGAGCCCTGCTTCTCTTAAGGATGTTAGGACTGCCCTTAACCTTTTTATATGAGACTGCCAGTGTCTGCTATAGATGACAATGTCATCCAAGTAGGCCGCAGCATATGCCCTATGGGGTCGTAGTACCTTGTCCATTAACCTTTGGAACGTGGCTGGAGCCCCATGTAACCCAAATGGCATAGTGATGAATTGGTATAAACCGAGAGGGGTGGCAAAGGCAGTTTTGCATTTGGATTCTTCCGCTAGATGTATCTGCCAATATCCTTTCGTGAGATCTAGGGTGGATATACACTCTGCTTTACCAAGTGAGTCAAGCAATTCATCCACCCTAGGCATTGGGTATGCATCAAATCTGGATACAGCATTTACCTTTCGCAGATCCACGCAAAACCTCACCTTCTCATCTGGTTTAGGGACCAACACTATAGGGCTACACCATTCGCTGTGTGACTCCTCGATCACGCCCAATTCCAACATGTCTATTATCTCTCTCTCTACCAGGTCTTTTCGGCCCTCTGGCAATCTATAGGGACGGGACCGTACTTTTACGCCAGGTTCGGTCTCAATCCTATGGGACACTAAATCAGTCTGCCCTGGTAGCTCAGAAAAAACATCTGGGAACTGGTCACATAATTCTAGTAGGTCTGACTTTTGTTCCGTTGTTAACTGCCCTCCCATGGGAACCTGATGGTTATTGTACGTACTACCCTTTGGAAGCTGTGGACCCAAATCCGTCTCTGCTTTCCGAGGGTGGATGAACAGCGATCTCATCGTTTTCCAGGGTTTCAGGAGGTTCACGTGGTAAATTTGTTTACCCTTCCTGGACCCTGGTTGAGAGATCTCATAGTTCACCTCCCCGGTGCGGCTGAGAACTTGGAAAGGACCCTGCCACTTCGCAAGGAGTTTACTCTCTGATGTCGGTAGTAGTAGCATCACTTGGTCCCCAGGTTGGAAGACCCTCAAGCGAGCATTTTGGTTGTACTGCCTCTCTTGACGTTCTTGAGCAGATTTGAGGTTTTCCTTAGCAAACCGACCTATCATGTCTAGGCGGTTTCTAAGGTCTATGACATACTGAAGGGTATTCTTGGAGGGGGAGGGCTCCTCCTCCCAGGATTCCTTCAGTAGGTCGAGAATACCCCGAGGTTGGCGTCCATATAGGAGCTCAAACGGGGAGAAGCCTGTGGATGATTGGGGAACTTCTCGCATCGCAAACAGGAAAGGGAGAAGTTCATCCCAAGCTCGCTTTTCAGTGTCCACAAACTTCCTAAGCATGGTTTTTAAAGTACGGTTAAACCTCTCTACCAATCCATCAGTCTGAGGATGGTAGACTGAGGTCCGGACGGATTTTACCTCCAATAACTTCAGGACATCCTGCATTAACTTTGCTATGAAATTTGTTCCCTGGTCAGTTAACATTACTTGGGGAAGTCCTACCCTAGAAAACAGTTCTAACAGCCTGTGAGCAACCTGTTTAGCAGTGGCTGATCTCAGAGGGAAGGCCTCATGATATCTGGTGGCATAATCTACAACAACGAGTATAAATTTATGTCCCTTCGCCGAGGGTTCTAAAGGTCCGACCAGATCTACCCCAATTCTCTCGAATGGGACGGCTACCAAGGGCAGAGGGACAAAGGGAGCCGGCTTCTGTCCTTTTTGGCTAGTTAACTGGCATTCAGGACATGTCTCACATAGTTTCATGATGTCACCATGTATGCCTGGCCAGTAAAACCGGGACGAGATGCGGTCCGTGGTCTTATCTCTGCCCAAATGACCACCCCATGGGAGAGTATGGGCTAGGGTGAACACTGTTTTAATCAACCCTTTACGGACTAGCATCTGTCAAATGACCTCCCCTGTTTGTGTAACCTTATTCACACGATATAGGATGTCATTCAACAGTTCAAAATGTGGAAACACTTTTACACCTTGTTCATCCATTATCTTGTTGTTGACCTGTACCACCTTCTGATATTGTCTAGCCAGAGCTGGGTCCTCCCTCTGCCTCTGACGGAAGTCAGGAAGATCCAGGTCTGGCAACATTCCCGTATCTATCTGTTCCCCACCCTGGTCATCCCCGGCCATGACCTGCAGTCCTTTGGGCTGACTAATGTTACCAAGAGTCCCAGCCTTTCTTAACCAGTCCTCTTTTTCCGCACGTCTCTGTTTACGTGTCTTTGGGACATGGTGTCTACGGGGGAAAATCTCTGGGGAAAAAGGAAACAAGTCTCCGGGCTTCTCCGGTACCAGAGAAGTAGGCTCCGTAGGAGTAGGGGCCAAGAATGTTTCGAAGTAGGGCCAGTCTCGGCCAAGTAGAACAGGAGCAGGTAGCCAGGGAGCAACTCCCACTAGTAGGCTAGCCTCTTGATCCTTGATACGCAGTAGAACGTCCGCCGTTGGGTATCTCTTTGTATCCCCATGGATACATTCGATATTCCAAGGAGAGTCATAAGATAGTCTGTTGCTTGGAATTAGGCCCTCTAGGATCAGGGTTTTTCCAGATCCCGAGTCCAGCATGGCTTTTACTTTTTTTCCCTCCAGAGATGCTGGGACTAACCACGGATTGTGGTCCCCTTGGAGACAAGCTGTGGCAGTGGTTCTGCCATATGAACAGTCCATCTCATCATCTCCTGAGTCCGCAACCTCGATTGTCAGCGGAATCTCTCGACGGGGCTCGGTGTTTGGACCTCTCCGCTGTTGGATGGGATCCTCCCTTCTGGTTGGTGGGGTTATCCTCTCCACCGGATGGATGACAGGAGTCCAGGTTCTCGGGGAATACTGTGGGTGGCGGCCTCCCTTGAGTGATCCAATGGCCTCGGACCCGGGACGGGCGTCTCTGCGGGAGTTTGTACCAGGAACCCTCCGAGATGGGAAAGGGTCTTCCGATCGGGTTGACTGGATCTCCCGAGCTGGCGGGTTGTAGACCCCTCGATTGTCTGCTCTCCTGCCTCTAGCATCACCGGAAGCAACTGGTGTTTGCACAGACCGTTCCCAGCTATCCTGTTGGGTGTCGTCGACAAGGAAGTTTTCCACCAAGCGGACCGCTGAATCCAGGGAAAATGCAGCATGTCTTTTTACCCAGGAGCGGGAGGAGGGGGGCAGTATCTGTATGAACTGCTCGAGCACAAACTGTTCAAGGATCTCGGCCTTGGTATGCTTCTCCGGTTGTATCCACCTGGTACATAAGTCTACTAAGCGGTGGGCTACGACCCGGGGTCTGTCTCTGTTTGTATATTTGACTGTCCGGAACGCTGACGGTAGGTCTCTGGAGTAAGGCCTAGGCGATCCAGAATAGCAGCCTTTAGTTGCTGATAGTCCATGGCCTTGTCTGCTGGAAGAGCCTGGTAGGCTGCCTGAGCTTCTCCTATGAGGAGTGGAGCCAGAGTCGTTACCCAGCGATCAACTGTCCAGCCATGGGCCGTGGCTACCCTTTCAAAAGTGAGGAGAAATGCCTCTGGGTCTTCGGTTGGCTTCATTTTATGCAGAATCACCGGTGGGTTATTTGGAATCTCTGGTCTGCCTGGGGCTCGGCCTTCGACCAGCAGTTGGAGTAGCTTTTCCTCTCGCCGGGCCTGTTGCTCATCTTGCTGGGCTTGTCGCTCAGCTTGCTGGGCTTGTCGCTCATCTTGCTGGGCTTGTCGCTCATCTTGCTGGGCTTGTCGCTCATCTTGCTGGGCTTGTCGCTCATCTTGCTGGGCTTGTCGCTCTGCTTGCTTGGCCTGCCATTCTATTTGCTGGGCCTGTTGCTCAGCTTGTTTCTCTGCTAGCTGGAGCTGTTGCTCAAGGAACTGAGGAAAAAATTTCTCCATTTTTTTTTGTGTGGCCCTTCAGATACAGGGGCCGTTCGACATCCCACTTCTGACACCACCTGTGGCAGGACGGCCTGTAGCCGAGGTCAGGGAACAGTCCACACGTGTAGTTTCAGGGTAAATGAAAACGTTCAGTGGCTTTATTTCTCCACAGCAACATAACATGTGGGTACACTGTCCCTTTAAACAAAGCAAATCCTGCTCCACAGTGGGAGAAACTGACTAACACAGCAGACCTATCTAGCAGGCTGGCTGGCTAAACCATAACCAAACCATAAGAGTCTTTTAAGCAGTCATAAAAACAAATGAAACAAATCTTACTTGGCTGCAGTAAGTAGTGTGCTGTATCCGTCTGCTAGCAGCACATATATCCATGTGCTCTGGTATGAGAGAGACAGCTACTGCTAGTAGCAAGATCCTTATCTACCTTGCTGGCTCTCAGGTGTCAGCTTACATCCTGATTAGCTAGCTTCCACCTGAGTTAACCCTTATGAGTGCTGGATGAAGCACTCAGGCATGTTTCCCAGGCATAATTGATAGGGGTTGACTTCACCCTGTCACAAGGCCAATAACTGATTTTCAAATTTTTTCAATTTAGAAGACATATCCTCTGTGAGTTGTGGTAATTGATCTAAACAGGGCATTAATAAAATCTCATTTTTGATCTGGGTAATTTTAGAATCAATATCCGTCAATTATTTCGCGCTCTCCAAAATCAACAGTCTGATCAACTCAAATGAGCAATGATCAAGAACTCTTTCCCACTCTTTGACAAAATCTTCATTATTAGCACCATAGTAGGTTTCTTTAGAAATCTCAAACCTCTGGGGATACGACCACATTTTGCGTATTCTTCAAGTGTGATCATATCTAACCAGGACTGGGTTTCTTTTTCTATTAATTTATGAAGGCTGTCCATTTGGAGAGGTAAACTAGGTACATTTTCCTCAATAAGAGGTTTATCAGAAAATAATTTGCTAAGTATTTCTGTTTTCCTGTACCTATTATTGATGCATTGCAAAAATTGACGTGTGTGTGGTTCTATGGAAGAGATTAAGCCTTACCTTCACAGACTTTTCCAAAGCATAATACCAGAAGCTACTACCGCTAAATTGGAGCTAGACAGGGCCCACAGAATCTTCCAACCAAAGGAGTATGAAAATAGAGGCCCCAGAGACATCATAACAAGGCTTCACTACTTCTCAACCAAAGAAGAAATTATTAACAAGACCAGGAACCAAGACAAAATCCCTTTTGAAGACTCAGAGCTACAGATATTCACGGACATCGCGCCCGCAACACTGGCCAAAAGACAGGAGCTTAAAGAGATCACAAGTTTCCTACGGAGCAAAGACATTAGATATCGCTGGTACTTCCCATTTCGCCTACAGGTATCGCACAACGGGAAACAGGCGACTCTCAGAAAACCAGAGGAAGGCCCGGTATTTCTAGCTACTTTGGGTCTGGAGGTACAGCCGGAGCTTGAAATAAGGGAGAGAGCCCCGCAGCAACAAAGACGGGGATCATGGTCCAGAGCTCAGGCCACTAAAAGAAGGACTTAGTAGAACATGTAAGAACCTTGCTATTTTGTAGAAGTTAAGCTTTAGTGGAGGCTAATGTAACCTGAGGTGATCCCTTAGCTATGTAACTTTGTGACGCCCCTACCAGAAAGAAGGGAAAAAGCATAGCATAAAGATAAGTACCGGAACCAAGTGCCTTTAATAACTTGAAAAAAAGACCAGGGAAAGAGAGGGGAAAAAAAAGGGGGAATAAGGAAACAATGCAATAATCTGAACCTCAAACAATAGGTCACGCATAGTTATTTGAGGAGAAGCAAATTTTATTGTATAATTTATCTGGTTAATGTATATACGACTGTTCCTTTCTCTTTTCCCCTCTATATGTATAAGCTGTAACATCAGTAAGTTTTCTCCACAGACTGAAAGGACCGAAGTTAACATAGATACCTCTAAGCAACCGAGCTGAACCGCTATTTGTAGGTGTCCACTGTTCACCAAAGCGCAAGTACCACGTTGCACCCCACACACGTTTCTTTCCCCTTAGACACTGCATGCCCCCAAAATTCCTAGGGCAGAGTCAAAGGCCCAAGTGTACAGAGGGCCCGACCCCAAACCAAGTTAATGACCCCCAAGGCTGTTCATTTTTTTTTAAATTTTCTTATTTAAGGTTTCACCCCCACATCTTGCATGGAATCCAGGCAAACACAACCAGTCTTTTAGGAATGGAAAAAAAGGAAAGTCACACTATCTCGCACAAAGGTCACCACAGAAAAAATGTAGCTTAAAAAGAGTAGAAGCAAATATATCTTATATACTGTAAGACAAAATAACACTTGATGGCTAACTCCCTAAAAATAATCACCCAGAATGTCAAGGGTTTAAACTCCCCTATAAAAATGAGGCTTATGTTTAGGGATTTCAAGGCCAAACAAGGCAACATTTATATGATACAGGAGACTGAACTGAACAGAGATGACATTAACATACTAAGAGAAAAATTATCACCAAATCTACCACTCGCCAGCGAAAAACAAAAAGGCAGGAGTAGCTATTTTGATTAAAACTAGTGTCCCTTTTGCAATAGAAAAGATAAAAAGAGATAAAGCAGGCTGAATGCTAATTATAACTGGCAAAATTAGCACAACAGAATTGACTTTAGTTTGCCTACAGTATACGCCCCCAATGAAGACCAGGAAACATTTATCAACGAGACATTCGCAATAATTAGTCAACACAGGAAAGGCCACCTAATTATTGGAGGTGACCTTAACACGATTATTGATAGCAATAAAGACAAAGCGAGATGCTTAGGTAAAGGACGCTCAAACCTAAAACATTCAACAGCCCTCAAAAACAGTATAACGACATGTGGGTTAATAGATACATGGCTACTGATGAATCCCACAACAAACGGATTCTCATTCTACGTGGCCCCCCACAAGCAATACACACGTATAGACTATATCTTTATATCAAGAGAACTGGCCAATCGAATAGTAAAATCAGAAATAGATAATATTACATGGTCGGATCATGCCCCGGTGCGATTAGTATTAAGGGATATACACCAGAGACCGCGCGGCACACGCTGGCGCATGAACGACCTCTTGCTCAGAATACCCGAGCCCAAAAAAGCGATAGGGGCAGCCATACGAAAATATTTCTCAATAAATGATAACGGCCAAGCAGGGGAGGGCATCCTATGGGCCGCTCACAAAGCCACTCTTAGAGGTAAAATAATCAGCAGCGCTGCACATAGGAAAAGAGAGAAAAATAAAAAGATAAACAGCTTAAACGATAGCATCAGGGAGAACGAGGACAGTTACCAAAGAAACCCTACAGAGGAAGTTAGAGCAAAAATTGATAAAGACAGAATATATTGATAGAGGACACTGAGAAGGCAAAGCGCTGGACAAACCAAATATTCTATGAAAAACGTAACAAAGCAGACAGGTATTTGGCAGCCAAACTCCGTAATATGATGTCCAGTCTGGATATATACAGTATAAAAAGACTGGACACAACAAGTTAACATATAACCCTGCGGAGATCAATAAAGAGTTTGTGACATACTATAACAACTTATATAACCTGACAAAACAGGGCCATACAAGTATAGATCTGACATCAAAGTTAGATGATTATATAAAAACAACTAAACTATCCAAGCTAGACGAGATAGAAGCAAACCACCTAGGAGCCTCTGTAACAGCAGAGAAAGTGTCGGCCGCCATTAAATCACTTAAAAACTCTAAAGCTCGGGGCCCGGATGGTTTCTCAAATTTCTATTACAAAAAGTTTGAGAACACATTGAAACCCTATTTGATCAGATGGTTCAACAATATTTTAAGAGGCGAAGTCTTACCATCCGAATCACTAACAGCTTCAATTATAGTAATCCCCAAAGAAGGGAAAGACCCTACACTATGTTCCAGCTACAGACCCATTTCTTTGATTAACACTGATATCAAACTGTTCGCAAAAATTCTGGCCCTCAGACTGAATAAGGTCTTGAATGTCCTGGTACACCCAGACCAAGGAGGGTTCACCCCAGAACGACAAGCCTCAGATAATATCCGCAGGATCATTAATATTATACACAACAGTAACACAAAACAACGCCCCACACTGGTACTAGGACTCGATGCTGAAAAAGCATTCGACAGGGTGGCCTGGCCTTTTATGTTCCGTGTGCTAAGAGAGGTGGGCCTTCATGAAAATTTTATTAACGGTATTGCAGCACTATACTCAAAACCAACAGCTACAGTCCGCACATCAGGTTATACATGAGCACCCTTAAAGACATCCAACAGTACACGGCAGGGTTGCCCGTTGTCACCCCTGCTGTTTGCTATCTGTATAGAGGTTCTAGCTTCCAGAATAAGATCAAATCCTGACGTACAAGGCATTCCCATAGGCGATAAGGTCTACAAAGTATCTCTTTTCGCTGATGATATCTTGCTCACCCTGACAAAACCAGAAACATCCCTAAGTAGTCTGTTCGACACCTTAGACGAAATCGGTAAATTCTCAAATTTCAAAATTAACCATACTAAATCAGAAGCTATAAACTTATTTATAACAAAGGATAAAGAAAATGAGCTGAAAAAGAAATGTCCTATAAAATGGAAAACAGACAAGCTAAAGTATTTAGGGGTGAATATCACACAAACATACGAGGATATATATAATGCAAACTACCCAGAACTAATCAAAACCCTGAAAAAAGATCTAACAAAATGGTCAGGACATCAGACATCTTGGTCAGGCAGGATTATATCAATTAAAATGAATCTTCTCCCAAGAATATTGTATTTATTCCAAGTACTCCCAGTAACAGTCCGAGCTCGTGTAATCAGGGACCTGGAGAGTGAGATAGCTAAATTCATCTGGAACGGCAGAAGGCCGAGAATAAAGATAAAATTAATGGTGCTTCCCCTGTCTAAAGGTGGCCTGGGGCAACCGATTAATGCGCTCAATCTAGCCAAATATTACGAGACGGCTAGATTGAGCGCATTAATCTACTGGTCTGCAACCCCGGGTACGAAACTGTGGGTAGATATTGAGAAATCGAAAGCCCGGCAGACAGATATGGCATCCCTTTTATGGATAAAGAAGGAACACAGAGAAGAACACTATAAAACCCGTCCAGTCCTAACACACTCTCTAAGCACTTGGGATAAAAACTGTAAATATAAGCAGATTTCATCTATCCCCTCACCCCTAACACCGATTAGGTTCAATCAAGAATTCCCCCCATCACACCAATCAAACGTATTTAAAAATTGGGAAGAAAAAGGGCTATCCACTATTGGAAAGATGTGGAGGGGAAACAGGATTAAGACATTTGCAGAGATTATGGAGGAATATGGTGTTTCGAATTCGCAAGTATTTCAGTACATGCAACTCAAACACTACGTTTCATCTATCCAACCAAAGGAAAATTGGGCCAGACCCCTCACCACTTTTGAGAGCTGGTACCAGCTAGGCGAATATCAGAAAGGGACGATAGCTCATTTTTATCAGGTCCTAATCCACCAGTTTAGCGACCAAACAAGTAAAAATATTTCAGAATGGGAAAGAGATATAGGCAAACCTATAGACAACGAGGACTGGGAGGAAATTTAACAGAGAATAGCCAGAGCCTCCAGATGCTCAGCAGTCAGAGAAACAAACCTGAAAATTCTGCATAGGTGGTACTATACGCCTCCACTCATTTTTTCCACTAACCTCCCCAATGTGCTGGCGTAACTGCGGACAGTTGGGCACGTTTAAACGTGTCTGGTGGTCATGCCCTAAGATTATTCTCTTCTGGGGAAGAATTAGAAGACTTTAGATCTGAGCTGGGATATGGAAACCGTGCTTTTACTAAAACCTACAGAAGGCCTTGAAAGGAGGATAGATAACTTAATAATGCAAATTCTCTCGGCCGCAAAAGCAATGATCGCAAAACATTGGAAGAAGAATGATCCCCACCAATCATAACTGTTATTCGAAAAGTGAACTTGGTTATGACTATGGAGAGACTTACTAGTTTGATTCACGATAGATTTAATAGTTTCCTGACAACCTGGGATCCCTGGGCGACTTAAATATGGCAAAACCCGAATCTGACCTAGACTGCGAAACCAGAGATATTTACTAGCTTGATTGGTTGTACTCCTATATTATAGTGTATGTATATTTACAACTGATTGTGTGCTCCCTGCGTGGAGACCATTGCGGATGTATACCCCTACCCTTCCCCACCCACCTTTTTATTTTCTGTATCCTCCCCTCTACTTTTATGTTTTGAAAAATAATAAAATACAAGTTTAAAAAATAAATAAAAAGTGAACTCAACAGTCTAATGTTCCCCAATTACATAGAATATTGAGATTACTAAATAAAATTTATCCAAAACAACGATTGTGGTTATTGATGTTTTTCGTATGTGGAGCCATATGGTATTTATGCAATGGCATAGAGAATAAGCATAATTAATATAAACACATAAAATGCAAAAAAAGCTCATCAGTTTAAAACATGTTTAAAAAAGAAGGACATGCAGTGTTAAAGTCAAGAACATGCAATGTGGAAGAGTGGAAAAAAACATTAAAGATAGACCCCCAGATCAAAATCTACATTCATTCCTTTGGGTACCAAAGTTTTTAATTTGTGAATCCAAAAGGATTCACGTTTGGTGAGTTCTATCTCCCTGTCTCCTCCTCTCTGTTCTATAACCATACATTTAAGGCCCGAGGGGTCTCCTTGACGATGTGCAATAAAATGTTGTGAAAGAAAATGAGTTGTAACTTTTCTCCTAATATTGCAAACATGCTCTAGGATCCTAACCTTAATGGGCCTTGAAGTTTTACCAACATATTGCAACTCGCACGGACAGTCAATTAAATAAATGACATGATCTCTCCGGCAAGTTACATGTGAAGAAATCTGATATTTTTCTTTGGTTATATTGGAAGCAAAGTTTAATTTATCTTGGGCTCTAAAGCTACAGGCCTTACATGTAGTACAACCATAAAAACCCTTCACTTGTGGAAGCCAGATATTTGTAATTTTCTTAGGTTTTGGCAATGCACTTGGTGCCAGTTTATTCTTTAATATGATGGCCCTTTTAAAGATCATTTTTGGAGTCTCCGGAACTATATCACCCAAAATATTATCACTTTTTACAATATGCCAATGTTTTTTGACTATATCAGATATTTGGTTGGCTTGTCAATTACATTTGGTTAAAAAAGCAAAATTCAAATCTTTATTAGAATCTTTTTGCACTTTTTTTGGCTCCAAAATTTGCTTCCTATCTAATTCATCAACTTTTTTTAGCTTTATGAATTATATCTACATTGTAGTCTCTATCAAGAAAATTTCCTTGTAGGAGGGATGCTTGTTCTTCAAACACATGTGGATCACTAATGTTGCTTTTTACCCTCCTAAATTGACCATATGGCATATTGTTAGTCCAGTTAGGATGATGGCAACTAGAGGGCAAAAGATAACGGTTTCCATCAACTTTTTTGAAGAAGGTCTTGGTCTTAATTATTCCCTCTTCGTGGTAAATAGTGAAGTCTCAAAAATCCACTTGATTTTGACTAAAATTACATGTGAACTTAAGTTTTTAGTCGTTCTCATTCATATATGCAATGACTTTCTTTAGATCTTCCTCTTCCCCTTTCCACATAAAGAAAATATCGTCTATGAATCTACGCCATAGGACCAAGCCCGCGCCAAGCCCTGCAGATGTTCATGAAGAGGTTTGCATAGCTTGGCGCGAACTTGGTACCCATGGCGGTTCCACAGACCTGAAGATAGAACACATTTTCGAACCAGAAATAATTATGTTGAAGTATAAAATGTATGGCATTAACCAGGAATTTGACCTGTTCTGGTGGCATTTCTTTATCCTCAGATAAAACTTTAAAGATAGCATCACATCCTTTTTAATGGTCAGTACAGGTATATAGGGATGTTACGTCACATGTAACCAAATGCATGTCTCCCTCCCATACCTGATTGTGTAATATTGCCAGGATGTCATTGGTATCCTTCATATATGACTTCATTGACCTCACATATATCTCTGCAAATATACATCTACATATGCAGATAAATTAGAGGTCAATGAGTCGATTCCAGAAATTATTATTTCATCAGCCAACTAGATAGGCAGATTTCTTTTTAGATAAATTTCTATATTAGCCAGTACAAGCATGTTGATGTATATTTTATACATTTTACGATTATGTGTATAATACTGGTCTGTGTAGTTGTTATTTATAATATTTTCTAGGCTGTAATCAGTTAATTAATATCAGTGAGATATTTTATGAGAATTAGCCAATTAGACTGTGTTCCGGCTTAGTACATATATTATACTGGTAGTGACGCATTAGATGGCCACTCCTGATGAAGCTGCCAATCAAGCGCAGCAAAACGTGTAGAGTTTTTGGACCATCTTAGGATCCGTAGGGGAGAGAGGAGAAGGAACCGGAGGCAGCGTGCATGTGTGCGCGTGGACGTCCAACCCGGGAAAGGGGAAGTGATGTCTATCGACGCCGAGGATGCAGGGAGCAGTTGCAGTAAGATCGCGACAAGTGCAGACTGAGACGCCCTGTTTATCCTAATGCCCGATTTGTGCTGACATTATGTAAGCCTCCATTTTTATTTATATGCCGATAAATTTGTTTATAGTCTGCACTATTGGTTCTTTTCTTCTGTTTAAGCTCCCGGAGGTTCCTGTTTACTACCACCGGAAGAACTTACCACTGTGTGGGATCTTGCCTATTATTCTGCTCCACTTGTGAGTAGAATACTTATAGATCACTTAATTTTATTACCTTTATTGTTAAACTAGCTGAGAGACCCGGCGTTGCCCGGGATGTAAATGCGTAATAGCGGAGGGGGGGGGGGGAAAGGGGAGCGGAGGGGGGGGGGAAAGGGGAGCGGAGGGGGGGGGGAAAGGGGAGCGGAGGGGGGGAAAGGGGAGCGGAGGGGGGGGAAGGGGGAGCGGAGGGGGGGGAAGGGGGAGCGGAGGGGGGGGAAGGGGGAGCGGAGGGGGGGAAGGGGGAGCGGAGGGGGGGGGAAGGGGGAGCGGAGGGGGGGAGAAGGGCGATCGGAGGGGGGGGGCAAGGGCGATCGGAGGTGGGGAATGGCGAGTGGAGGGGGGAAGGGGGAGCGGAGGGGGGGGAAAGGGGAGCAGAGGGGGGGGAAGGGGGACTGGGGGGGGGAGGGGAAAGGGGAGTGGAGGGGGGGAAAGGGGAGGGGGGGGAAGCCTCCATTTTTATTTATATGCCGATAAATTTGTTTATAGTCTGCACTATTGGTTCTTTTCTTCTGTTTAAGCTCCCGGAGGTTCCTGTTAACTACCACCGGAAGAACTTACCACTGTGTGGGATCTTGCCTATTATTCTGCTCCACTTGTGAGTAGAATACTTATAGATCACTTAATTTTATTAACTTTATTGTTAAACTAGCTGAGAGACCCGGCGTTGCCCGGGATGTAAATGCGTAATAGCGGAGGGGGGGGGGGGGAAACGGGAGAGGAGGGGGGGAGGAAAGGGGAAAGGAGGGGGGGGGAGGGGAGCGGAGGGGGGGGAAAGGGGAGCGGAGCGGAGGGGGGGGAAGGGGGAGCGGAGCGGAGGGGGGGGGAAGGGGGAGAGGAGGGGGGGGAAGGGGGAGAGGAGGGGGGGAAGGGGGAGCGGAGGTGGGGGAAGGGGGAGCGGAGGGAAGGAAGGGGGAGCAGAGGGGGGGGAAAGGGGGAGCAGAGGGGGGGGAAAGGGGGAGCGGAGGGGGTGGAAAGGGGGAGAGGAGGGGGGGGAAAGGAGGAGCGGAGGGGGGGGAAAGGGGAAGCGGAGGGGGGAGCAGAGGGGGGCGGGGAAGCGGAGGGGGGAGCAGAGGGGGGCGGGGAAGCGGAGGGGGGAGCAGAGGGGGGCGGGGAAGCGGAGGGGGGAGCAGAGGGGGGCGGGGAAGGGGAGGGGGGGGGAAGGGGAGCAGAGGGGGGGAAGGGGGAGTGGCAAGAAGGGGGAGTGGGGGGGGAAGGGGGAGTGGGGGGGGGGAAGGGGAGGGGGGGAGAAGGGGGGGAAGGGGAGGGGGGGGTAAAGGGAGGGGGGGTAAAGGGAGGGGGGGAAGGGGAGGGGGGGAAAAGGGAGGGGGGGAAAGGGGAGTGACCCGGCGTTGCCCGGGATGTAAATGCATAATAGCGGACGGGGGGGGGGGAAAGGGGAGCGGAGGGGGGGGGAAGGGGAGTGGAGGGGGGGGAAAAGGGGAAGGGGGGGGGGAAAGGGGAGGGGAGGGGGGGGAAAGGGGAGGGGAGGGGGGGGAAAGGGGAGCGGAATGGAGGGGGGGTGAAGGGGGAGCGGCGGGGGGGAAGGAGGAGCGGAGGGGGGGGGAAAGGGGAGCGGAGGGGGGGGAAAGGGGAGTGGGGGGAGGGGGAGTGGCGGGGGAAAGGGGAGTGGGGGGAAAAGGGAGGCGGGGAGAAGGGGGGAAAAGGGAAGGGGGGAAAGGGGAGGGAGGGAAAAGGGAGGGGGGAGAAAGGGGAGGGAGGGAAAAGGGGGGAGGGGAGGGGGGGAAAGGGAGGGGGGGAAAAGGGAGGGGGGAAAGGGGAGTGACCCGGCGTTGCCCGGGATGTAAATGCGTAATAGCAGAGTGGGGGGGAAGGGGAGCGGAGGGGGGGGGGAAAGGAGAGCGGAGTGGGGGGGGGGGAAAGGGGAGCGGAGGGGGGGGGAAAGGGAAGCGGAGGGGGAAAGGGGAGCGGAGGGGGGGGAAAGGGGAGCGGAGGGGGGGGAAAGGGGAGGGGAGGGGGGGAAAGGGGAGCGGAGTGGAGGGGGGGTGAAGGGGGGAGCGGAGGGGGGAGGGGAGCGGCGTGGGGGAAGGAGGAGCGGAGGGGGGGGGGAAAGGGGAGCGGAGGGGGGGGAAAGGGGAGTGGGGGGGAGGGGGAGTGGCGGGGAAAGGGGAGTGGGGGGAGAAGGGGGGGAAAAGGGAAGGGGGGAAAAGGGAAGGGGGAAAGGGGAGGGAGGGAAAAGGGAGGGGGAGAAAGGGGGAGGGGAGGGAAAAGGGAGAAAGGGGGGAAAGGGGGATGGGGGGGAAAGGGGAATGTTGGGGGGAAGGGGAATGTTGGGGGGAAGGGGAATGGGGGGGAAGGGGAATCGGGGGGGGGGAAAGGGGAATGGGGGGGGGAAGGGGAATGGGGGGGGAAGGGGAATGGGGGGGGGAAAGGGGAATGGGGGGGGAAAGGGGAATGGGGGGAAGGGGAATGGGGGGGAAGGGGAGTGGGGGGGAAAGGGGAGTGGGGGGGAAAGGGGAGTGGGGAGCGGAGGGGGGGGGGAAAAGGGGAGCGGAGGGGGGGGAAAGGGGGGGAAAGGGGAGAGGAGAGGGGGGAAAGGGGAGCGGAGTGGAGGGGGGGTGAAGGGGGAGCGGCGGGGGGAAGGAGGAGCGGAGGGGGGGGGGAGGGGAGCGGAGGGGGGGAAAGGGGAGTGGGGGGGAGGGGGAGTGGCGGGGGAAAGGGGAGTGGGGGGGAAAATGGGAGGCGGGGAGAAGGGGGGGAAAAGGGAAGGGGGGAAAAGGGAAGGGGAGAAAGGGGAGGGAGGGGGGAGAAAGGAGAATGTTGGGGGGAAGGGGAATGGGGGGGAAGGGGAATCGGGGGGGAAAGGGGGGGAAAGGGGAATGGGGGGGGAAAGGGGAATGGGGGGGGGAAAGGGGAATGGGGGGGATAGGGGAATGGGGGGGGAAGGGGAATGGGGGGGGATAGGGGAGTGAAGGGGGAAAGGGGAGTGGGGGGGGAAAGGGGAGTGGGGGGGAAAGGGGAGTGGGGGGGAAAGGGGAGTGGGGGGGGAAGGGGAGTGGTGGGGGGAAAGGGGAGTGGGGGGGGAAAGGGGAGTGGTGGGGGGAAAGGGGAGTGGGGGGGGAAGGGGAGTGGGGGGGGGAAAGGGGAGTGGGGGGGAAAGGGGAGTGGAGGGGAAAGGGGAGTAGGGGGGAAAGGGGAGTGGAGGGGAAAGGGGAGTGGGGGGTAAAGGGGAGTGGGGGGTAAAGGGGAGTGGGGGGTAAAGGGGAGGTGGGGGTAAAGGGGAGTGGTGGGGGGAAAAGGGGAGTGGGGGGAAAAGGGGAGGTGGGGGGAAGGGAGTGGTGGGGGGGAAAGGGGAGTGGTGGGGGGAAAGGGGGAGTGGGGGGGGAAAAGGGGAGAGGGGGGGAAGAGGGGAGTGAGGGGGGAAAGGGGAGGGGGGGAGGGGGGAGGGGAGGGGGGAGGGGGAGTGGGGGGTAAAGGGGAGTGGGGGGGGGGAGTGGCGGGGGAAAGGGGAGTGGGGGGGAACAAGGGAGTGGGGGGGAAAAGGGGAGGCGGGGAGAAGGGGGGGAAAGGGGAGGGGGGAAAGGGGAGGGAGGGGAAAGGGAGGGGGGAGAAAGGGGGATGGGGGGGAAAGGGGAGTGGGGGGGGAAAGGGGAGTGGGGGGGGGAAAGGGGAGTGGGGGGGGAAGGGGAGTGGGGGGGGAAAGGGGAGTGGGGGGGAAAGGGGAGTGGGGGGGAAAGGGAGTGGGGGGGGAAAGGGGAGTGGGGGGGGGGAAAGGGGAGTGAGGGGGGTAAGGGGAGTGGGGGGGGAATGGGAGTGGGGGGGGGAAATGGGAGTGGGGGGGGAAATGGGAGTGGGGGGGGAATGGGAGTGGGGGGGGAAAGGGGAGTAGGGGGGGAAGGGGAGTAGGGGGGAAAGGGGAGTGGGGGGGGGGAAGGGGAGTGGGGGGGGAAAGGGGAGTGGGGAGGAAAGGGGAGTGGGGGGGGAAAGGGGGTGGGGGGGAAAGGGGAGTGGGGGGGAAAGGGGAGTGGGGAGAAAGGGGAGGGGGGAGAAAGGGGAGGGGGGAGAAAGGGGAGGGGGGGGAAAGGGGAAGGGAGGGAAAGGGGAAGGGAAAGGAGGGAGAAAGGGGGATGGGGGGAAAATCGGAATGGGGGGAAAGGGGAATGGGGGGGGAAGGGAGTGGGGGGGGGGGAAGGGGAGTGGGGGGGGGAAGGGGAGTGGGGGGGAAGGGGAGTGGGGGGGAAGGGGTGTGGGGGGGGAAAGGGGAGTGGGGGGGAAAGGGGAGTGGGGGGGGGAAAGGGGAGTGGGGGGGGAAGGGGAGTGGGGGGGGGAAAGGGGAGTGGGGGGGGAAAGGGGAGTGGGGGGGGAAAGGGGAGTGGGGGGGGAAGGGGAGTAGGGGGGGGAAGGGGTGTGGGGGGGGGAAAGGGGTGTGGGGGGGAAGGGGAGTGGGGGGGAAGGGGAGTGGGGGGGGAAAGGGGAGTGGGGGGGGGGGAAAGGGTGGGAGTGGGGGGGGAAGGGGAGTGGGGGGGGGTAAAGAGGAGTGGGGGGGGGGTTAAGAGGAGTGGGGGGGGGGAAAGGGGAGTGGGGGGGGGGAAGGGGAGTGGGGGGGGGGAAAGAGGAGTAGGGGGGGGAAGAGGAGTAGGGGGGGGAAGGGGAGTGGGGGGGGAAGGGGAGTGGGGGGGAAAGGGGAGTGGGGGGGAAGGGGAGTGGGGGGGAAGGGGAGTGGGGGGGGGAAAGGGGAGTGGGGGGGGAAAGGGGAGTGAGGGGGGAAGGGGAGTGGGGTGGGGGAAAGGGGAGTGGGGGGGGGAAGGGGAGTGGGGGGGGAAAGGGGAGTGGGGGGAAGGGGAGTGGGGGGGGGGGAAGGGGAGGGAGGGGAAGGGGAGGGAGGGGAAGGGGAGGGGGGAGAAGGGGAGGGGTGAGAAAGGGGGAGAAAGGGGAGGGGGGGAAGGGGAGGGGGGGAGGGGGGAAAGGGGAGGGGGGGAATCGGAATGGGGGGGAAAGGGGAATGGGGGGGAAGGAGAATGGGGGGGAATGGGGGGGAAAGTGGAGTGAGGGAGAAGGGGAGTGGGGGAGAGGGGAGTGGGGGGGGAAAGGGGAGTGGGGGGGGAAAGGGGATGGGGGGGAAAGGGGAGTGGGGGAGGGAAGGGGAGTGGGGGGGGAAAGGGGAGTGGGGGGAGGAAGGGGAGTGGGGGGAGGGAAGGGGAGTGGGGGGGGAAAGGGGAGTGGGGGGGGGAAAGGGGAGTGGGGGGGGTTAAGAGGAGTGGGGGGGGAAAGGGGAGTGGAGGGGGGAAGAGGAGTAGGGGGGGGGAAGGGGAGTGGGGGGGGGAATGGGGAGTGGGGGGAAAGGGGAGTGGGGGGGAAAGGGGAGTGGGGGGGGGAAAGGGGAGTGGGGGGGGGGGGAAAGGGGAGTGAGGGGGGGAAGGGGAGTGGGGTGGGGGAAAGGGGGAGTGGGGGGGGGAAGGGGAGTGGGGGGGAAAGGGGAGTGGGGGGAAAGGGGGAGTGGGGGGGAAAGGGGAGTGGGGGGAAGGGGAGTGGGGGAAGGGGGTTGTGGGGGGGGAAGGGGAGGGAGGGGAAGGGGAGGGGGGAGAAAGGGGAGGGGGGAGAAAGGGGAGGGGGGGAAAGGGGAGGGGGGAAAGGGGAGGGGGGAAAGGGGATGGGGGGAAAGTGGAATGGGGGGGAAAGGAGAATGGGGGGGGAATGGGGGGAAAGTGGAGTGAGGGAGAAAGGGGAGTGGGGGAGAAAGGGGAGTGGGGGGGGAAAGGGGATGGGGGGGGAAGGGGAGTGGGGGAGGGAAAGGGGAGTGGGGGGGAAAGGGGAGTGGGGGGAGGGAAGGGGAGTGGGGGGGAAAGGGGAGTGGGGGGGGGAAGGGGAGTGGGGGGGGAAAGGGGAGTGGGGGGGGAAAGGGGAGTGGGGGGGGAAAGGGGTGTGAGGGGAAGGGGAGTGGGGGGGGAAAGGGGAGTGGGGGGGGAAAGGGGAGTGGGGGGGAAGGGGTGTGGGGGGGGAAAGGGGGTGTGGGGGGGTTGGGGGGGAAAGGGGAGTGGGGGGGGGGAAAGGGGAGTGGGGGGGGGGGAAAGGGAGTGGGGGGGGGGGGGAAAGGGGAGTGGGGGGGGAAAGGGGAGTGGGGAGGGAAGGGGAGTGGGGGGGGAAAGGGGAGTTGGGGGGGGGAAAGGGGAGTGGGGGGGGGGAAAGGGGAGTGGGGGGGGGAAAGGGGAGTGGGGGGGACAGGGGAGTGGGGGGGAAAGGGGAGTGGGGGGGGACAGGTGAGTGGGGGTGAAGGGGAGTGGGGGTGAAAGGGGAGTGGGGGGGGAATGGGGAGTGGGGGGGGGAAAGGGGAGTGGGGGGGGAAGGGGAGTGGGGGGAAAGGGGAGTGGGAGGGAAAGGGGGAGTGGGAGGGAAAGGGGAGGGAGGGGAAAGGGGAGGGGGGAGAAAGGGGGAGGGGGGGAAAGGGGAGGGGGAGAAAGGGGAGGGGGAGAAAGGGGAGGGGGGAAAGGGGAGGGAGGGAAAGGGTGGGGGGAGAAAGGGGGATGGGGGGGGGAAAGGGGAATGGGGGGGAAAGGGGAATGGGGGGGAAGGAGAATGGGTGGGGGGAATGGGGAGGGAAAGGAGAGTGGGGGGGGAAGGAGAGTGGGGGGGGAAGGGAGTGGGGGGAAGGAGAGTGGGGGGGGAAAGGAGAGTGGGGGGGGAAAGGAGAGTGGGGGGAAAGGAGAGTGGGGGGGAAAGGAGAGTGGGGGGGAAGGAGAGTGGGGGGGGGGAAAGGAGAGGGGGGGGGGGGAAAGGAGAGGGGGGGGGGAAAGGGAGTGGGGGAGGAAAGGAGAGTGGGGGAGGAAAGGAGAGTGGGGGGGAAAGGAGAGTGGGGGGGGAAGGAGGTGGGGGGGGGAAGGAGAGTGGGGGGGGGGAAAGGAGGTGGGGGGGGAAGGAGAGTGGGGGGGGGGGAAAGGAGAGTGGGGGGGGGGGAAAGGAGAGTGGGGGGGGAAGGAGAGTGGGGGGGGGAAAGGAGAGTGGGGGGGGGAAGGAGAGTGGGGGGGGGGAAAGGAGAGTGGGGGGGGGGAAGGAGTGTGGGGGGGGGAAAGGAGAGTGGGGGGGGGAAAGGAGAGTGGGGGGGGAAGGAGAGTGGGGGGGGAAAGGAGAGTGGGGGGGAAAGGAGAGTGGGGCGGGGGAAAGGAGAGTGGGGCGGGGGAAAGGAGAGTGGGGCGGGGGAAAGGAGAGTGGGGCGGGGGAAAGGAGAGTGGGGCGGGGGAAAGGAGAGTGGGGCGGGGGAAAGGAGAGTGGGGGGGGGGAAGGAGAGTGGGGCGGGGGAAAGGGGAGTGGGGCGGGGGAAAGGAGAGTGGGGCGGGGGAAAGGAGAGTGGGGCGGGGGAAAGGAGAGTGGGGCGGGGGAAAGGAGAGTGGGGCGGGGGAAAGGAGAGTGGGGCGGGGGAAAGGAGAGTGGGGCGGGGGAAAGGAGAGTGGGGCGGGGGAAAGGAGAGTGGGGCGGGGGAAAGGAGAGTGGGGCGGGGGAAAGGAGAGTGGGGCGGGGGAAAGGAGAGTGGGGCGGGGGAAAGGAGAGTGGGGCGGGGGAAAGGAGAGTGGGGGGGGAAAGGAGAGTGGGGGGGAAAGGAGAGTGGGGGGGAAAGGAGAGTGGGGGGAAAGGAGAGTGGGGGGAAAGTTGAGTGGGGGGAAAGGTGAGTGGGGGGGGAAAGGGGAGTGGGGGGGGAAAGGGGAGTGGGGGGGGAAAGGGGAGTGGGGGGGGAAAGGAAGGGAGTGGGGGGTGGGAAAGGGGGGAAAGGGGAGAGGGGGGGTGGAGAGCAGGGGGCATATGTATTGTCATAATTTATGTATCTGCATGCCCTCTCCCCCCCCGTCCGGGCGTCCGTTCCCCCACTGTCTCGGCGGCCGGCCGCTCCCCCTTCTTGGTTCCCCGATGGCTCGGGGCTTACTCTTCGCTCCCCCGTACCCTGTGACTCGGGGCTCGCTCCCCCATTCCCCGTTCCTCGGGGCTCGCTCCCCCGTTCCTCGCGCTCCCCTGTTCCTCTGGGCTCGCTCCCCAGTTCCCCGTGACGCCCCCCCCCCGTGCGATCGCTTGGTCCCCCGATGTGTCGGACTGAGGCGCGTGCAGGCGGCGGCAGGAAGCGCGTGCATGTGTGGGCCTGGGGCCTGTGGTGCGAGGCTGCGCGGCTGAAATAGGTGAGTTACAGGAGCCATCAGTTGAGGCGGGACGCGCAGTGGTGTGACTTACCTGGGCGGGCGGTGTGTGTGTGTGTGGTTGGACCTTTGGCCCGTCACTCCGCCTCAGGCCAATGAGAGGTGTGCTGGGGCGGGTGGGCCAAGGGACCAATGAGATTGCCGCTAGGGACAGGGAACACACCAGGGAAACATACATACATACATACAATGCTATCAGAGATATATAGTAAGATTTGCACTGTTATTTTTCTTTATTTCATGGCACTTGTCTGGCTCCCCGACTCGTTGAGAAAAAGGTGAAAAGGTACTCACCAGAGACAGGAAATGGAACAGTTTCACTCTTTATTATGATCAGATGTTCCTCTGTGTCGGTCTCTTCTTTCTCTGACTTAATCTCTAAACTCTCCGGTACAACCACAGGGAAACCTGGCAATAAGAAAAGGGAAATCCATCATGTAAAGCTGGGAGTGGGGTCGCTTCTTGTGATATCAGAATACAGAAATACTCCATACAGATTCCTATGGGGGAGGGGTGAAGTGATTGATTTTACTTTGTTATTAACCCTTTGAGTGCTGAAGTTTTTACCTCAGAGTGCTGAAAACATTTTGGAGCTACCAATGTTCAAACCTCAATAACAATAATATTCCCAATATAACCTTAGAACAGCGGTGGGCAAACTGGGGGTGCGCTACCCCCAGGCGGTGCGCGAGATTACCGGCGAGGCGCGCAGGGTTTACAGAGGCCCCGCGCGCTTCCCGAAGCCACTTAAAGTAAGTGCCGGGGAAGCGGTGAAGGCCTCTGTAAACCATGCTAACCTTGATTCATACGGTATCTGGAGAAGCGGCACCATGGCAACGCGGGGCTCGTGACGTCACGGGGTTATGTGACGTCACGTTGCTATGGCAATGTGCCGTCATGACACCCAGACGCCGGGAGCCAAGGTAAGGACGAGGGAGGGGGCGCGTGGGGAGGAGGACATCCGGCAGGAAAAAAAACGTTTGCACCCCCCTGCCTTAGACAAATGATTTTTTTTATTAGGACAAGTATCTTATAATTGTATTCATGCTTTAATATTATTTCCCAAAATATTGTACACATTTCAGCCCATTTTTTAAAAGTATCTTTATATTACGGTGTTTACAGACACATTTCCAAATATCACATTGTTGCACATTGTATTTACATATACATAGGTTATCGTATAATGTTACATAGATCAATACATATTTGCGATACCAATTTTTGTTTCCAGTTCATTTTTAAACATACTGAATAAAGACAAGTGAGGATGTAAGGGCACTTACCACAAACAGGAAATGCATCTATTTCTTCCTTTATTGGGGTCAGATGTTCCTCTGTGTCGGGCTCTTCTTTCTCTGACTTCATCTCTAACCTCTCCAGCACAACCACTGGGAAACCTGGCAACAAGAAAAGGAAAACCCATCATGTAAAGCTGGGAGTGGGGGCGCTTCTTGTGATTTCACCTCCTCCTGATATTGGTATAATATAATACCTCCTATAAAGAAATGTATTACTAGCCCTTCTGGCAGAAAATGACAGAGGTGAAGATATATTATCTTATCTGCTGGTGGTTCTATAAGAAAACAAGATTAGTTGAGGTGTTTGACTCGCATAACTGCAAATAATCTGATATTGCCCCCTTGCAGATTTCAAAGACACCAAAAGCGAAACCCATGTACCACAGGTCCAGTCTAACTTCACCAATCTGCCAGAAAAACATTACACACGCTCCAAACGTATGGCTTCATTTCTGACAGAAGTCAAAACCAATATCTGGAAACATTTGGCTGTTGAGATACTGAATATGTCCCATTTCTGTTTAGCCGAGATGACCAGCACAACGGACATAATCACAAGCTGTTTAATAGCAGTACCCACACCAGTAGAGATTTTGTTAAAAGTGTTTAGCACAGGCAATAATGATAGTTTGGCAGAAGATCATGATGTGCGACAGCATTTCTCTGTCTATGAATACTGTCGTGACTGCCCCCAGTGTATTAGTGAAAAGTGGGCTAATATGACACAAATTACGACCCAGAATATAACACAGGGTGACATATGTTATCAAATGGCATGTAATCCTGAAAAAATAGGCAAATGTAAACAAGTAAAATTGACACCCTCAGCATCCACCAATATGACCCAAATATTGTGTAATCGAGCTGAAGATAGATGTGTTAACGTCAATAACACTATGAGCTGTAATCCCACAACAAACACACCAAGTCATATATATTCTGTTAAACTTCCTGTCGGATGGTTGTTTTCCTGTGGTAATACTACATACACATATATACCAGGAAACATCTCCGGGGGACCATGTACTCTCACCAGGTTAGGGATAATGATGTTCTCTGTAGAACCTGGCCCATATCAAAGTTAAGCGATCCACTACTTCAGTTACTGAAGAGTGCAATCCACATGTAGTTTTATTATCAGATGCTGATATTCTAAGTCTAGCAGTCTCCCTTGTTGGAGTTCCTGGATTGGCTGTGTATTCAGCAAGAACTATAAAGAAACTGGCTGGTGTTGTAGCCAAAGGGTTAAATCATACCTCCCAGGCCCTAGAAGAACTGATGATAGATTTACAAGGTACACGCAAAGCAATTTTAGAAAATCGTGCAGCAATTGATTATCTTTTGTTTAAACATGAGCATGGATGTCAGGATTTTGAGGGAATGTGCTGTTTTAATCTATCTGATCATTCAAAATCTGTGCAGAATCATATGGCCAACATCAAACGTCTTGTTGCAGACATTACTGAGAGAGTCGATCAGTTTGATTGGACTTTTGGGTTAGGCGCATGGATTGGAGAGTTGGGAAAGAAGATTATTATGGGACTGATATTTATCACTTGCATGTTTGTAGTATTAGTTATTATTTCATGCTGCAAATTAATGTGTTCATCTTTATGTAAAATGAATATTATCCTTCTGGGTCTCCTTGTCCAGAGCCCAGGGTTTAAGAGATCCCCCTATTTATTATGGTGGTGTTTGATCCCACACATCCTCATTAATTTGTTCCTCGATCACCTCCAGTTTCTCACATTCAGCACATTTGTACCTGGCAGGACATGCTTATAGGGAGGGGAGGCGTCAAAGGCAGGGGGAGGGGCGTCAAAGGCAGGGGGGGGGGGGCGTCAAAGGCAGGGGGGGGGGCGTCAAAGGCAGGGGGGGGCGTCAAAGGCAGGGGGGGCGTCAAAGGCAGGGGGGGGGCGTCAAAGGCAGGGGGGGGGGGCGTCAAAGGCAGGGGGGGGGGCGTCAAAGGCAGGGGGGGGGCGTCAAAGGCAGGGGGGGGCGTCAAAGGCAGGGGGGGGGCGTCAAAGGCAGGGGGGGGCGTCAAAGGCAGGGGGGGGCGTCAAAGGCAGAGGGAGGCGTCAAAGGCAGGGGGGGGGGCGTCAAAGGCAGGGGGGGGCGTCAAAGGCAGGGGGGGGCGTCAAAGGCAGGGGGGGGCGTCAAAGGCAGGGGGGGGCGTCAAAGGCAGGGGGGGGCGTCAAAGGCAGGGGGGGGGCGTCAAAGGCAGGGGGGGGGGCGTCAAAGGCAGGGGGGGGCGTCAAAGGCAGGGGGGGGCGTCAAAGGCAGGGGGGGGCGTCAAAGGCAGGGGGGGGCGTCAAAGGCAGGGGGGGGGCGTCAAAGGCAGGGGGGGGGCGTCAAAGGCAGGGGGGGGGGCGTCAAAGGCAGGGGGGGGGCGTCAAAGGCAGGGGGGGGGCGTCAAAGGCAGGGGGGGGGGGCGTCAAAGGCATGGATTCCTCCCCCTGCATTTCCTCACCTAGCAGCATTAAGTCCCTGCCGCCCTCCTCCTGCTCCTCGGGGATGTTGAGCCGTAGAGAGCGTGCTCTGGGAGGTAGGTGGGGAGGGAGGGGTGAGTGGGAGGGGGGGGGTGAGTGGGGGGGGGGAGAAGTAGCGGGGGGGGAGAAGTGGGGGGGGGGGGGAAGTGGGGGAGCGACACACGCGACACCTACCTGTAGTTCCGGCCACCGCCATCTTCTCACTGGGCGCCGCGAGGGAGGAAGGGGGTCCTTCCGGGCGCCGCCATCTGTTCCAGTTGGAGCGGCGGCGGGGAGGGAGAGAGGCGAGTTGTAGCGGCGAGGGGGAGAGAGACCTGGCGTTGCCCGTGAGTAAAATTTCCCGCTCCCTTCTCTCTCCGTGTTCCCCAGAGGGGAGGGACGAACAGTGGACAGGAGGGTGTGGGGACGGACAGTGGACAGGAGGGTGTGGGGACGGACAGTGGACAGGAGGGTGTGGGGACGGACAGTGGACAGGAGGGTGTGGGGACGGACAGTGGACAGGAGGGGGGGGGACGGACAGTGGACAGGATGGGGTGACAGTGGACAGGATGGGGGGACAGTGGACAGGAGGGGGGGGGCAGGAGGGGGGGGACGGACAGTAGACAGGAGGGGGGGACAGTGGACAGGAGGGGGGGGCAGTGGACAGGAGGGGGGGCAGTGGACAGGAGAGGGGGAGGGGGGGGAGGTGGACAGGAGGGGGCAGTGGACAGGAGGGGGGCAGTGGACAGGAAGGGGGGCAGTGGACAGGAGGGGGGGCAGTGGACAGGAGAGGGGGGGGTAGACAGGAGAGGGGGGGGTAGACAGGAGGGGGGGCAGTGGACAGGAGGGGGGGCAGTGGACAGGAGGGGGGGCAGTGGACAGGAGGGGGGGGCAGTGCACAGGAAGGGGGGGGCAGTGGACAGGAGGGGGGGGGCAGTGGACAGGAGGGGCAGTGGACAGGAGGGGGGGCAGTGGACAGTGACACACACACACACACACACACACACACACACACACACACACACACACACGTCTCAGTTGATGCGCCCTTTCTCAGTTCCGTTTGGCGCCGGAGGTGGGGGAGCGACACCTACCTGTACTTCCGGGCGCCGCCACCGTCTGACTCGGCGCCGCGAGGGAGGAAGGGGGTCCGCCATCTTACGCGCCGCGTGGCAGCTGCGGGAAGCGAGGTGATTTGGAGCGGGGAGGGGGGAGAGGTGATTTGGAGCGGGGAGAGGTGATGCCGCTGGGGAGGGGGAAGAGGTGATGCCGCTGGGGAGGGGGAAGAGGTGATGCCGCT
Organism: Ascaphus truei; assembly: GCF_040206685.1. Classification (NCBI taxonomy): domain Eukaryota; kingdom Metazoa; phylum Chordata; class Amphibia; order Anura; family Ascaphidae; genus Ascaphus; species Ascaphus truei. Next base: position 488,288,997 of record NC_134484.1, read on the forward strand.
GGGGAGGGGGAAGAGGTGATGCCGCTGGGGAGGGGAAGAGGTGATGCCGCTGGGGAGGGGGAAGAGGTGATGCCGCTGGGGAGGGGGAAGAGGTGATGCCGCTGGGGAGGGGGAAGAGGTGATGCCGCTGGGGAGGGGGAAGAGGTGATGCCGCTGGGGAGGGGGAAGAGGTGATGCCGCTGGGGAGGGGGAAGAGGTGATGCCGCTGGGGAGGGGGAAGAGGTGATGCCGCTGGGGAGGGGGAAGAGGTGATGCCGCTGGGGAGGGGGAAGAGGTGATGCCGCTGGGGAGGGGGAAGAGGTGATGCCGCTGGGGAGGGGGAAAAGGTGATTTGGAGAGGGGAGAGAGAGGTGTGTGTGTGTGTGTGTGTGTGTGTGTGTGTGTGTGTGTGTGTGTGTTTTATTTATTTTTTTGGACCTTTGGCCCGTCACTCCGCCTCAGGCCAATGAGAGGTGTGGGGGGCGGGCCAAGGGGGTGGTGTGAGTGTGTGAGGCCAATGAGAGGTGTGCGGGGGCGGGCGGGCCAAGGGACCAATGAGATTGCCGCTAGGGACACCGGACATCCAGCAGGCAGGCATGCATGCAGGCAGGCAGGCAAACATACAGTGCTTTCACTAATATAGTATAAGATGAATATTATCCTTCTGGGTCTCCTTGTCCAGAGCCCAGGGTTTAAGAGATCCCCCTATTTATTATGGTGGTGTTTGATCCCACACATCCTCATTAATTTGTTCCTCGATCACCTCCAGTTTCTCACATTCAGCACATTTGTACCTGGCAGGACATGCTTATATAAAGGAATGCCTGGGAAACACTGACATGTTACTCACTGATTATTTATTTTCTCCTGGTCTCTCAATGTCAGCACATGACATGAGGGAATAGGCTCTGCCCATCTGAAGGTAGGACACAGACTTCTGACCTGCTCACACCCTTATAAGCCCGTCCTATTATGATGGGATCACTGCTTCCCGACCCAGATAATTTCCAGCGGAAAAGTTATATTCTGATACTGAATCAAAAGCATTATTCTCTGTGTTATATCTGTGGAACGTATCCACACGTATAATACAAGTATTGTAAACACAATAAGAAAGGCTTCGAGATTGTAAATAATATTATAAATATATCAAAACAAAAAAACACACACACAGTGAATAGTTTACCATGGTGATGATAAAAATAAAGACAGTAATAAGTAGTAAGGTCCAATAATATTTATTATAAATAAATATATAAATGTGTGTCCTGAAATCCCTCTCCTGGCTTCCGATCAAATACCGCATCTCACACTCAATTCTTCTCCAGTAAAGTCCCCATAGTGTAACATAGTAACATACTGTACAGTTCCATAGTATGAATAAAAAGCAGATACTGTACATGAGTGAGACTTTGATAAATGCTCCCGATACTCTCTCAGGTCCAGCAGTTCTGCTCCATACTGACACCGTCTCACTTTCCTATTTCATACGGTGAGAAGTGGGTAATGCAGAGGAACCAGTGCAGTAACTTCCCTCACCTTACCCCACCATAATAAAGAGGGGAGTTTGATCCCCCACACCCTCATTAATTTGTTCCTCGATCACCTCCAGTTTCTCACATTCAGCACATTTGTACCTGGCAGGACATGCTTATATAAAGGAATGCCTGGGGAAACAGTGACATTTTACTCACTGATTATTTATTTTCCCCTGGTCTCTCAATGTCAGCACATGACATGAGGGAATAGGCTCTGCCCATCTGAAGGTAGGACACAGACTTCTGACCTGCTCACACCCTTATCAGCCCGTCCTATTATGACGGGATCACTGCTCCCTGACCCAGATAATTTCCAGAGAAATAGTTATATTCTGATACTGAATCAAAAGCACTATTCTGTGTTATATGTGTGGAACGTATCCACACGTATAATACAAGTATTGTAAACATAATAAGACAGTCTGTGAGTGGGTTTATTGGCTTTGCACCTCATCCCAGGCTATGTTTAAAAGCTGTGTTTAAAGCAGCAAGCATTGGCTTTAAATTGTACATGTGAATGTTTTCTCCCCTGTATGAGTCATCTGGTGTATGAGGAGACTGCTCTTAACTGTGAATTGTTTCCCACACTCTGTACATGTGAATGGTTTCTCCCCTGTATGATTAACACACATTCCCAGCTCGCTCAAACTCA